>NC_061512.1:4932282-5142618 GCF_022539505.1 Lolium rigidum | reverse complement strand
CGTTTCATGGATGAGAGAAACTCATGTAACAATCAAGCGGGGATTTGCAGATAATAATAAAACGGTGTCTAAGTACAAAGCAATCAATAGGCATGTGTTCCAATTATAGTCGTACGTGCTCGCAATGAGAAACTTGCACAACATCTTTTGTCCTACCAGCCAGGTGGCAGCCGGGCCTCAAGGGAATCTACTTGGATATTAAGGTACTCCTTTTAATAGAGTACCGGAGCAAAGCATTAACACTCCGTGAACACATGTGATCCTCACATCACTACCATCCCCTCCGGTTGTCCCGATTTCTGTCACTTCGGGGACATTGGTTCCGGACAGTGACATGTGTATACAACTTGCAGGTAAGACCATAAACATTGAAAATCATGATGAAATAATAACATGTTCAGATCTGAGATCATGGCACTCGGGCCCTAGTGACAAGCATTAAGCATAACAAGTTGCAACAATATCATCAAAGTACCAATTACGGACACTAGGCACTATGCCCTAATAATCTTACACTATTACATGACCAATCTCATCCAATCCCTACCATCCCCTTCAGCCTACAGCGGGGGAATTACTCACACATGGATGGGGGAAACATGGCTGGTCGATGGAGAGGCGTCGGTGGTGATGATGGCGACGATCTCCTCCAATTCCCCATCCCGGCGGAGTGCCAGAACGGAGACTTCTGGCTCCCGAGACGGAGTTTCATGATGTGGCGGCGTTCTGGAGGGTTTTTGGCGACTTCGACTTCTCCCCGTGCGTTTTTAGGTCGAAGGCGATAAGTAGTCCGAAGGAGGGCATCGGAGGCCGGCCGAGGGGGCCACATGCTAGGGCCGCGCGCCCCCCTCCTGGGCTGCGCCACCCTAGGGTGTGGGGCCCTCGGGCTTCCACCTGACTTGCCCTTCTGGCTCCGTGAGTCTTCTGGGAAAATAGGGCCTTCTGTATAAATTCCGAGGTTTTTCCTGAAAGTTGGATTTCTGCACAAAAACGAGACACCAGAACAGTTCTGCTGAAAACAGCGTTAGTCCGTGTTAGTTGCAACCAAAATACACAAATTAGAGGCAAAACAATAGCAAAAGTGTTCGTGAAAGTAGATACGTTTTGTACGTATCAGCAGGTATATTTTCTTAATCTCATACATGATTTGATTTGTCTGTTTATTGCCGGCTTTGTCTAATTATGCTTACCAATAGTTCAGAAAGACACACAACCCTATTCTTCCACTTACATCCAGCACTATATGCATCAGTATCTCATAGATTCATTTTATATATCACTGCTGATGTCTGTTGCTCATCAATTTTCATATGCAGACTGAAACTGCTAAGCCTTCATTGGTCAAAAGGATTGCAACTGCTGCTGATGAGGCATCTGCAGAGGCTGCCACCAAGTTACTATCAGCCCCACCTTCTGGATGCTTATATAATCTCAAGTCCAAGGACCAGCCGGGCCGTAACCATCCAAGGGTTCGGGTATATTTTCTTAAGCCACATATACATGCCATGATTTATTTCTGATATTATCACTGGCTCTGTCTCTCGCTTCTTGGAATTCGGAAACGCCAAATTAGCATGCTTATATTCATCATACACTAAATTTTGACTGTTCAGTTTGTAACATAGTGTTATGCACTCGCTTGTCAACATTTGCATTGCTCTGAACTATGCACTTTACACAACTTAATTCTTCCACTTACATTCAGCGCTACGCACCAGTAGTACCTCCCATGTTTCCTTCACCATCCCGATGCCGAGCTTGCGGGAGTATGGCGGGCCCATGTACATACCCCGCATATAACACCTCCTATGGCTCTATCTACCTTTCTAATAACTCCTTCACAGAGTTACGGGTATGTATTCTCGGTGGTTTAGCATGAATTGGCATATAGTAAAGTCATTTTTTTAGTCTTCCTGCTTCTTACATTAGTATCAATTTTCACCTGCAGAGTGTACCTTGTGAACTTCGTCCAATGATTAACCAGATGTGTCCGCATGAAGGGTCTTTCACTATGCATGGCAATGGCAAATTGATGAACACCTACACGGTCTATGAGGTGTATGTCTACAAGACGCAGGCCATCACATATTTGTATGGACATGATTGGAGAAAGTTTGCTTTTGACTATGGTCTGAAGAAGGGCGACGAGCTGAGGATCAGAAACTCAAACGGGCAGATATACGTAACTGCTTACAGAGTTGGAGACACTTCCAAATATATAATATGTAACTTTTTTGTACTCATATCCTTTGATTACTGCATTCTGAGCGAGTTGTTCTAAACCATTCCCTCTGTTCTAGCTTGCTCGGGTTTAACATGATCAAAGCTGCAGATCCCACGATGGAACATGAGCGGATGTCACAAAGGGCACCCACACCAGCACCGGCACCGGCTTCCCACTCTCCTGCATCAGCACCGGTTCCTGTACCAGCACCGTTTATTGCATCTACCCAGCAGGCCCCTACATCAGCATTGGTTCCTGTAGAGGCCCCATATACTACACCTGCCCAACAGGCTCCTGCATCAGCACTGGTTCCTCTAGCTGCACCGTTTACTGCACCTGCCCAACAGTCTCCTGCATCAGCACCGGTTCCTCTAGAGGCACCGTTTATTGCACCTGCCCAGCAGTCTCCTGCATCAGCACCAGCTCGTGTACCAGCCCAGGCTCCTGCACCTGCCCCAGCCAGATCACCGAGGTCTCAGCTCATTGCCGTGGCCACCCGTGTGGTGACCAGGACGCATCTGAAGGCTATGTTCGTGAGTATATGACAGCATAACTGCTCTTATCTTGATGTCTTCTCTGCTCAAAGTCTCACATGGTTCAGTCTTCGAGTGCATTGGTGCCATTGACTAATTTTTGTTGGTATCTCTTGCTTTGAATCAGAAATTGCCTAAAAGTATCGCCAAGGATCTCAATGCTGGCCGAAGGGGCAAGATTTCCCTCGTCATGGAGAGTGAAGGTCTCACCGTGGAGGGACGGTACTCCGTCGGTCCCACGGATGGCCGCTTGGCTGTTACTTCCAGTGTGGAAAAGTTCATTGACGGTGCCAAACTTCGCATTGGATCAAAGTTGAAGGTCAAGATCTTTCGATGCCGCTGTGACATGTTGGTCATCAAGTTTGCGGTTGTCTAGTTCTATTGTCCCATGAGCCCTTAGCAAATGCATTTGTAGTTATACTTATATAAGGTTATCTTATCTGAACTGCTAATTAATTGTATGGGTGGTAAAACTCTGGCAAGCTTTTGCTCTTAGCAAGTATGTATGTATGATCAGCTATTATGATAACTAATGTTTGTGTTCATCTTAATTTGCATTTCCGTTTTAAAAAAAACTTAATTTCTATTTTGGCTGACCTGCTAGAGAACTATCAGATTGAATCCACAACATGATTCAAATAGATTCATTGCACCAAGCCACATGTCTTGACCTTGCTATACACTAGTTCCATTAATCAGTGCAAGAAGGCTTACCCGAGTCTGCTCGAACCACGGCAGATTCAAATCCACATTAGCTATCTAGCTAGAAATACAACCTTTGCAGAAAGAGGATTTGCAGTACGGGGAGGCTGACATTGGGGACCCATGAGCCAGCAGCGTCGTCAACGTTTTAAAGGCGGCAGGAGATCGAAACAAAAAAAAAGCCAAAAATCAGTTGGTAAACAAAATGCAAGAAATGAAACTTTTACCTTTCTGAGAGGATGACATGCGGGACCCATGAGGCAGCAGCATCCTCAACTATTCCAAGGCGGCAGGGGATCAAAATAAAAATAGGAAATAGCTAGAAATTAATTAGGGTAAAAAATAAATCTATCAAAGGAAACCTTTATTGTTCATAGAGGATGACATGTGGGACCGACCTGCCAGCTGCGTCGTCATGGTTTCAAAGGGGGCAGGGGATCAAAAGAAAAAGGTAAATAGCCAGAAATTAGGGGTAAAAAAGAAATCCAACAAAGGAAACTTTTATTGTTCATAGAGGATGACATGCGAGACCCATGAGCCAGCAGCTTCCTCAACGTTTCAAAGTCGGCATGAGATTGAAAGAAAAAGGCAAGTGACCAAATATCAGGAGCCAAAAATAATCCAAGAAAAGAAATTTTATTGTACATAGAGGATGACATGCGGGTCCCATTTTGCGGCAGCGGTCTCAACATTTCCAAGGCGGCACAGGACCAAAAGAAAAATGAAGTAGCCAGAAATCAGGGGGTGAAAAAAATCCAAGAAAAGAAAGATTTCAATTGGGCTGCATCCGGACATCTGGGCCTTCGAACTATCCTGCTGGGCCTTTTGACTCGTACAATTTCAGCCCACTCCAAAACAGGAAAGTTCGGATTTTTCTAAAAAAAACAGGAAAGTCCTATGCTTCGCAAAAACACAAAACAAGGAGATTCAACATATAAGTATGTTTATGTAAAAATAAAGATTTAATTTATCCATTTGCAATAGCTCAGAGCGAAATACAATGTTTATTGTCTGCAAAATAATCAAGATATCACATGTTTCTTGTACGGGGAGGCTGACATCGGGGACCCATGAGCCGACGAGCGTCGTCAACGTTTTAAAGGCGGCAGGGGATGGAAAGAAAAAATAAACCAAAAATCTGTTGGTAAAAAATACAAGAAAATAAACATTTTCGTTCTGAGAGGATGACATGCGGGACCCATGAGGCAGCAACATCCTCAGCATTTATTGTTCATAGAGGTTGACATGTGGGACCCGTGAGCCAGCAGCGCCCTGAACGTTTTAAAGGCTGCAGGAGATCGAAAGAAAAAATAAGCCAAAAATCGTTTGGTCAACAAAATCCAAGAAAAGAAACATTTACCGTTCCGAGAGGATGACATGCGGGACCCATGAGGCAGCAGCATCCTCAACGATTCCAAGGCGGCAGGGGATCAAAGGAAAAAAGGAAATATCCCGAAATTAATTAGGGGTTCAAAATAAATCCATCAAAGGAAACTTTTATTGTTCACAGAGGATGACATGTGGGACCGACCTGCCAGCTGCGTCGTCATCGTTTCAAAGGGGGCAGGAGATAAAAAAAAGGCAAATAACCAGAAATTAGGGGTCAAAAATAACTCCAAGAAAGGAAACTTTTATTGTTCGTAGAGGATGACATGCGGGACCCATGAGCCAGCAGCTTACTCAACGTTTCAAAGGCGGCATGAGATCGAAAGAAAAAGGCAAGTGACAAAATATCTGGAGCCAAAGATAATCCAAGAAAAAAACTTTATTGTACATAGAGGATGACATGCGGGTCCCAATTAGCAGCAGCGGTCTCAACGTTTCAAATGCTGCTTGAGATCAAAAGAAAAAGAAAGTTGATTGTACATAGAGGATGACATGCGGGTCCCATGAGTCAGCAGCTTACTCAACGTTTCCAAGGCGGCAGGGGATCAAAAGAAAAAGGAAATAGCCAAAAATCAGAGGGTGAAAAAAAACCCAAGAAAATAAACTTTTATAGCACATAGAGGATGAGATGCGGGTCCCATGAGCCAGCGAGGTTCCTCAACGTTTCAAACGTGGCATGAGATCGAAAGAAAAAGGCAAGTGACCAAATATCGGGAGCCAAAAATAATTCAAGAAAAGAAACTTGAGTGTACATAGAGGATGACATGCGGGTCCCATTTAGCGACAGCGGTATCACCGTTTGAGAGGCTGCACGGGATCGAAAGAAAAAGGCAAGTGACCAAATATCAGGAGCCAAAAATAATCCAAGAAAAGAAATTTTATTGTACATAGAGGATGACATGCGGATCCCATGAGCCTGCGGGGTCCTCAACGTGGCATGAGATCGAAAGAAAAATGCAAGTGACCAAATATCAGGAGCCAAAAATAATTCAAGAAAAGAAACTTGATTGTACATAGAGGATGACATGCGGGTCCCATTTAGCAGCAGTGGTATCACCGTTTGAGAGGCTGCACGGGATCGAAAGAAAAAGGAAAGTGACCAAATATGAGGTTCCAAAAAAAATCCTAGAAAAGAAAGTTTTATAGTACATAGAGGATGACATGCGGTTCCCATTTAGCAGCAGCGGTCTCACCGTTTGAGAGGCGGCAGGGGATCGAAAGAAAAAGGTAAGTGACCAAATATGAGGTGACAAAAAAATCCAAGAAAAGAAAGTTTTATAGTACATAGAGGATGACATGCGGGTCCCATTTAGCAGCAGCGGTATCACCGTTTGAGAGGCGGCCGGGGATCGAAAGAAAAAGGCAAGTGACCAAATTTGAGGTGCCAAAAAAAACTCCAAGAAAAGAAAGTTGATTGCTCATAGAGGATGACATGCGGGTCCCAATTAGCAGCAGCGGTGTCAACGTTTCCAAGGCGGCAAGGGATCAAAAGAAAAAGGAAGTAGCCAGAAATCAGGGGGGTCAAAAAAATCCAAGAATAGAAAGAATTTTGGTTCATAGAGGATGACATGCGGGACCCATGATCCTGCATCGTAAACGGCTCGATCGGAGAGCGTTGAACGAGATGGCGCGATCGAGAAAAAAAACAATGCCAGAGAGGCTGCCATCTGGGCCCTACATCCCTCGGCGGTGCGGATTTGCGTTGACTCGGCCGGCGAACCCGAGAATTCGAGATGCACCACGTCCCGGGCCACCATACGCAACGTTTTGGCCGTTTTCGTCGGGCTAGGTGGCCTCAAAAACGAGAAAAAAACGTTTTGACATGCACAACGGACAGACCCAAAATCGTCGGCCATGGTACACCAGCAACCACGGCGCGACTTCAACTTCGTCGGCCATGGCAACTTTTCTTGTAGTGAACTTCCATAGGTTTTTTAATTTTCTCTTCAAAAGCATCATGTCCTAATTCAATATAAATTTCATAAAGATCTGTAATTTTTTTGTTGTTTTCCATTAAGCCTAACTAGTGAAATAAAAACAAGAAACAAAAAGATATAATTGCAGAATCTAAAGGAAATAGCTTCGAGCACTCACTCACCGGCAATTGTGCTAGGAAATAGCTTAGTAGTCGGAGGATGTGAATACCTTTTGCCTTACCTCCCCGGCAGCGGCGCCAGAAAATAGCTTGATGTCTACGCACGCTTCTATTCCTGTAGACAGTGTTGGGCCTCCAAGAGCAGAGGTTCGTAGAACAGCAGCAAGTTTCCCTTAAGTGAATCACCCAAGGTTTATCGAACTCAGGGAGGTAGAGGTCAAAGATATCCCTCTCAAGCAACCCTGCAATTAAGATACAAGAAGTCTCTTGTGTCCCCAACATACCTAATACACTTGTCAGATGCATAGGTGCACTAGTTCGGCGAAGAGATAGTGAAATACAAGTAATATGGATGATTATAAGTAGTAATTGCAATCTGAAATAAAAATGGCAGAAAGCGAACATGTAGCAGAACTTGTTGGAAACGGTGTTTCAATGCTTAGAAACAAGGCCTAGGGATCATACTTTCACTAGTGGACACTCTCAACAATGATCACATAATTGAATAAATAAATGCTACTCTCAAACACTCTCTTGTTGGATAACAAACACCATTCATTGTGTATGGCTGCAAAAGCACACCTCAAGCCGGAGTAAACAAGCTCCACAACGTCATAAAGGAATCACACACGATGCGCACACTGTCACCATCACACCGTGGAGAGTGACACCGGAGTTCATATTAAAGTAACCTCTAGAGTGCATAATAGACAAGAGTAACATCTACATATTCAACTAGATTACAAAGCTCATGATCACATAAAGATCACACCATGGGAGAGAGACATGAACCACATAGCTACCGGTAGAGCCCTCAGCCTCGGGGGAGAACCACTCCCTCCTCATCATGGGAGACAGCAACAGCGATGAAGATGGCGATGGAGTCGATGGAGATGGCTCCGGGGCAATTCCCCGTCCCGGCAGGGTGCCGAAACAGAGACTTCTGTCCCCCGAATTAGGGTTTTTGGTGGCGGCGGAGCTACGGAACTCTTCTGGAGAAATCGTCGATCCCCTTAGGGTTTTTGGGGCAGGAGCTTAATATAGGCGAAAGGGCGGCGCGAGGGGGTGCCCGAGGGGGCCACCCCATAGGGTGGCGCCGCCCCCCTCCTGGCCGCGCCAGTGGATGGGGAGGAGGCCGTGGGCCTCCTCTGGCCTGGCCCTTCTGGCTCCGTGGGTCTTCTGGCGAAATAGAATTTCTGAATTTTTTCTGGATTTTTCCAAGCACTTTGGTTTCTGGGCCTTTTCTGCAATAAACAGACATAATAAACAGAAACTGGCACTGTGGCATCTTGTTAATAGGTTAGTCCAATAAATGGCATATTATTATATAAAGTGCATATAAAACATGTAGCTATTGGCATAAAACTAGCATGGAACATAAGAAATTATAGATACGTTGGAGACGTATCAACTGTCAGTGACATGAGTAAATGGGAGAGTGAAGGAGGGAACCGGTGCCTAGAAGTGGGGAGCGATGACCAAGACAACGCGGTGTCTCCCGCACTTCTCCACGCAGACGTGCAAAATGACACGACAACGGGACATGCCCGCTGAAAATTACCGATTCGGGCTTCCTCCAGGACGTCTCAGGGGTGCTGAGAACCGGTTGAACCACAACACGGACATCGTATAGGCAACCGAACGGTCTGATTTTGCTAGGCTGATGCGAGCCAAAGCTCACCTACCGAACGCGCCCCAAGAGTTAGATTGCAAGTAGTCGCGGTGACACACATTTTTAGTGAGGTTTGGCAGCTATCCCTAGAGCATCTGAAGCGAGTCCCTGACAGCAATAAAGCCATAGACCTGCAGTGGCCATATTAGACCGTATTTTAGGTTGCTGACTTTGAAGGAGAAGCAGTGCAGGGCACTTTCCGGAAGAACATCCGATGGGATTTTTCCGGTTAAACAGTACATGGGAGCAAGAGAAGCTGCATGGAAGATTAATACGGTAAAATCAAGAATCGAATTAAGTGATCATAGATCTATGGAGTGGAGTACCAAGGATACTATTCCAACACATAGCCTGATCCAGGCAGGGTACCAATAATACAACCATTAAGTTGAGGTCGATCGTATGAACCGTGCCGGCGGCTGAAGCACCTCTCCCAATACTTGCCATGGAAAATGCTTCCCATCCGGCAACCAATCGGGAGGAAAAGATCCATCGCTGCCTCGACATTTGTAAAAATAGTGATGTTTTTTTTTGTTCTAATTCAATTTGTAGCAAATTAATTGTTGCTTGACCACTTTGGAGTGTTTGCAAAGATATAGACTTTTGTTGTAATCGATTGTCACTTTTTGTAAAAATCATTGTTCAAAAACTAGGCTAAATCAACCATTAATAGGTCGATTAATCGCTACTAGGGGCATGACCGTGTCGCTTACCTCTAATAACCCGTGTTAATCCTTTAGCACGATTAATTTCTTTGGCAACCCTATTACTAGGAATGTTTCCGATTAATTAGCCAGTTTTGATCAATAAAGTTGCAAAATTTTCAACGTAGATCGCCCGTCCAGCAGCTACCCCGTCCAAATCAAGTAAGTTTGCGAAGCTTCTACTCTATTCTCACCTCCAGGAGCTTGATTCCTGCCGTTGCTGAACAATTGCTCACCATTGCCGACCAGACTATGAATACAGGATCTTGACCGCCTTGAGGAGCATGTCGAAGAGCTCTAGGATGCCTTCAAATAGGGTAGGTGGTTGAGGTATTAGAGGGGCAATACCCTAGGTAGGTGGTGGGAGAAGATAAACTTTAGAGGGAAAATAAGGAGAAGCAAAAGGAAGGAACATGGTGGCGGCTAGTGGCTCCTTTGTCGCTCATGACCTAGAAAATTATGTCATAGAGGAGAAGTGTACATGTTTTAATGTGATTTTCGGATCTAGAGAAGTAGGACATGCATATAGAGACCAATATACTATATCTTTCTTTCTTATATAGATGTGTTTTGGGTGCTAATTTGTGTAGGTTGCACCGATTAATAGCTGAACGATTAAATTAATTAATTGTCCAAATTCTGATTATTCACTACTCTCAAGCCGATCGAGCAGTTAACGATTACCGATTTTCTTACCATTGGTAAAAATAGTTTGCGAATTTTATTGTAATTCAATTTGTAGCAAAATAATTGTTGGTTGACCGATTTTGTATTTTTTGCAAACATATTAATTTTTTTGTTGCAATCGTTTGTGACTTTTGTAAAAAAAGTTGGTGCCTTTTGCTGTAATTCAATATGTAGCAAATTAATTGTTGCTTTTCCATTTTTTGCAAAAATATGGATTTTTGTTGTAATAGTCTGGGGTTTTTGTTAATAATGTTTGTGACTTATGCTGCAAATCGATCTCCAGCAAAATAATTTGTTGGATTAACCATTTTATTGTCACACTATTATTTTTAAATGTGGTGGCGTTTTGTTGTAATAGTATTTTTTTTGTATATGGGGTGAATTTTTTTGTTGCAACACCTTCTATCCCAGGGACAAATATGCACGGTGGCATATTTGTCGTAAATGCCAGGATGGGCAAAGACAAAGAGATACACCCTTTCGTTTTTAAGTGAAGAAGCTAGGAGCGAGGGTTGATTTCTCAAAAACTGAGGGGCCAAAACGCTAAACTGCATTGCGGCTTCATCTAGTCATTGGATCGCAATCGGACAGCGCGGACTGCAACCGATTTTCTGGCCCGGATCAGCCGACTGACGGTCAGCGCTGCCCACTTGCGAGATAGTCCTCAACCTCCTTCTCCTCTGGAGGGTGCTCTCTCATATGGATCTCATGGTCACTGAGATATCGCTCCTCCTCCATCTCCTGCAGCTCTTCGAGTTTGAAGCACCTCGGTGATGTCCTCTTCGTCCTTGTCCTCATCGGTGCTGAAGGACTCACTGCCTGTGGAGAAGATCTCCATCCCCGCCAGCCCGCTCTCGATCAGCTCCATCTCCCTCGGTCGATCAAATGATCAGGGTTCAAGGGTTTGTTTCCTCCCCGGTGCTTTTGCTTCTTTTAAACCCCTCCTGAGATGCGCACCAAATCAGGGGCAAACAGTGTACCACTCGCAAAAAAACATTTTTCTTTCATATGCAAATCTTCTTTACTTTACTATTTAATTACAATCGGTGGTGTTGGTAGGTAAAAACCTAGCCAAAAAATATGTTTCGTCCGTCCAAATCCCGCACTCCAGCTTCTCCCTGTTTTGTCGAGGCGTTCCTAAAATTGTGAAGTGCGTTGCGACTTCTAATCAATCGTCTTCCCGGAGCCTTGCGTTCACGCGGCCGGGCTGCTAGTTAATGTCTGAGGAGAGCTGGCCCAAGCACCGGCCCATACAGAAATAGATGGATCATCCCAGGCAAGAGACCTATGCAACCTCGGGTATCTAGACCAGATCCAAGCCATCCTCTTTTTTCCTTTTTTTGAAATCATAACATATATATTAAGGTCAGCAAGCCGCCTCATTAAAAACCTTCTAGCCCCCTTAGGTACCCTGGAAGGAAAAGAGTGTGTCTGGTACTTGCCGCCTGATAAACAAGAGTACAATTATAGGGTTGTGAGCAGAGTCACATCATTCATTACAAAGGGCAAAATAAATCAGGTGGATCACCCTCCCAAACCCTGTTCTCTCTAGTATTATAGGCAAATTTTGCTAGTTCATGCGCCACTTGATTTGCTTCCCCATGACAGTGCAGAAATACAATTTCTTCCATCTCACTAGCTTTCAGAAAACAATCAGCAAGAATTGCGGCATAGGGGCTATTTATATCAACATCTCCATTGCAAGCTTGGATCACTTGTAAAGCATCAGCTTCAACTTGGCAAGATTAGCATCCCATTCTTTCTAGGAAAACTAAGCCCTCTGATAACGCCTTTGCTTCTGCCATCACCGCGCTAAGGAGATTATCAACAGGCCGGCAGAAACCTCCCTGGACTTCTCCACTACTATCACACAAAACACCTGCAACAGCCCCCATTCCATTAGGAAAATAGGCTGCATCAATATTTAACTTCATATTTCCTCTATTTTTCTTTAACCACTTGATCTCTTTTTCTACCGAATTCCTGTTTGCAGTTACAAAATTTGCAGTTATCGCCTTGATTGTAAACGCTGATTTTTTTGGGTGGCTCACCGACTCCCCTTTTACTAATTCCCTTCTCTGCCACCAAATATACAAGCCTCCAACAGCTATGATTTCATGTAGAGTAACATTTTGTAACTGTGATAATTTACTATTGTGTGATCGGAGAATATGTTCAAGAACCACTGAGCCCGATCTGTCCACCATCATTGCATGCTCAATCACCTCCGACATACCAAGCTCTCCCTAGACCTCCTTCGCTCTTAGACACCCAAACAGGATATGACCTATATCTTCTGGTCCATTCTTGCAAACAGGACATTGAGGTGACACTTTGACATGTCTATTTGCCAAGATAGCCATACCAGGGAGTACCCATGCAATGCCTTCCATAAGAAAATGATGACCTTACTCGGAAAATTTAAACTCCATAGGATCTCCCAAACATGATTAATTTAGGCTGAACCCTGACCGTCCCTTCTCTTTTTTCCTTCTTAGGTTCTTTTAAGTCTTTAATTATCTACATAAGCGATCAAGGCCCTGCAAAAAACCAAATTGATTTAGTTTTGCGATAAAAAAAATCGAGCGCTCCAAGCTATCAGATACGCACACCAGCAGTTCGGCTAAACATATAGCAATCGCAGGAGCTTGCTGGTCAGCGAGTTTTGCTGGAATCGAGGATGGAAGGAGTTGTACGACTAGGTCTTGTGGTGTGCATCGCTCCGGTGGGCTCAGAGAGCAAACATGTAGGGTTGGAGGTTTACACTATCGTGGATATGACTTCCGGGAGATTTTCGTTGATCAGAGAAGCTTCCTCGGGTGGAAATTTTGCACAGCTTCATGACGAACGTCATCTCACACATCTACTCCACGGACGGCAGAAGAAGTGGTACGTCTCATCAATCCGGCCCTTCCTCCGTTCCCATTATGTCGGCGCTCAACAACCACACGGAGCAGATAATCGAGCTTCTCCTAGGGCATGAACATACTTGGCAAGCCATCAATCTATCTATTAATACATTTTCCATGGTACCCACATATTGGCGGCACCGCGTCAAGCGTGGAATTATGTCTACACCTCGCTTAAGAAAAAATATGAGTACGTCCTCCTTTTAAAAATAGGATGCGCATGATTTCTTTGTTTAATAATATAAGACACTTTAGATATTTTAAAGTGAACTAGATATAAACCAAAATAAGTGAATCTACCCACTAAAAGTAAACTAGATACAAACTAAAGTAATTTAGTCTATAAGAGAGGTAAAATATATTATAAAAGAGAACAAAGGGAGTAGCTTTTAGTTAAAGTCAAAAATTGAAGTTAACATAAACATCTACAATATCAAACAAACACAATATTAAAGTGTATTTTAAGATGGTTATAAAAATATTTGTAAGAGACTATAAACGCTGATACATTTTTCTTTATATTTTGTCAAATTTTATAGTTTGGCTTTGACCAAAACCTCTATGTATTCTATTTTAGAAAAGTGCGAGTATATATATACTTGGCAAACAGTGATTTTTTTTCTCCCTTGCAAAGTAAGAGCATGTTTGCTATATATTCTGAATCAATATTTTAGGTGTTTTCGCGGGCATATTGCTAGTATCTACATATTCCAAGAATAAAGTACCAAATTTTACTCATTCAGATGCATAGAAGTTGTTACAATATATGGAGATGCAGTTTTCTACCGAACACTGTTCACCAAAAGAATTTTCTAAATTTTTTGTACCTTAGATTGCGCTAATATTTATGCTGTAGTTACAACTATTCATTCTCTATATGCACAAAAAAATGGAAAAAAATCCTGACATGTCTAGGTGGTCGAAAAAATTATGTTCTGATGCTTCTGTTTTTCTTGACAGATTTTGTCCCTTTTTATTTTATGCATGCCTTTAAGTTCCAATTTACTTATTTTTGAGTTTTTTGAGATTAATTTAGAGAGTGTATACCACGATATGTACCTATTGGAAACCCCAAAATAAATTTTGTGTAAGGATATCATGGCAGTATGCATCATATCTTTGTACCACTAATTTCACCCCCTAGAAAAGAGATGGGACAAAGTTTTGTGTTGAAGTTTTGACAGGGAATGGAGGAACATCACACTATGAGCTATCCAAGAATGGTGAAGACCATAACCTTGGGGATTCCCAATGCACCCCACTGGACCTATCAAACTCTTGGGTTGCAAACCTCTAAACTTTATTTTTTGAGCAACATAAGATTGTCATGCATATAAACTTGGACAATCTTCATGTAGTTTTATTTTTGTTTTTTGCATGTTTTATATTTATTATGCTGAGATCATCACTTGAAGTTATGTTATAGGAGTATGGGCGATCTAATGGGATAGGAATAAAATTTAAATTGGAAAAAAGGGCAAGGCAAATAACACAAGTTATTCATAGGGTTTGATATTTCAAATGCTTTGATGAATGGTAATTTTCAAGTGCCATATTTAGTGCTATATTTTATTCACATGCATAGATGTTTAACTTTATATTGCTTCGTTTATTAAGGAATGTTTAGCACTATGGACACTATTGCATTCTTGTGACTGTATACCATCTCCCCAGAGCCAAAAAATAAGGAAACAAGCATTGACTTGTGCATCCAAATCCCTTAGACCAAATTTCTCCACCATACCTATCTGTGTAGCAAAATTATATTCCAAGTATGGTGTAGGTGCTATGCCTTTGAATTCAAAATTATACTTCTCTTTTAATATGATTTATACAGCTCATGGAAAAGTAAGATGTGGCGAAAAAACCCATTGTGATTATCATTATGCAAGTTATGTGTTTGACAATTTATGAGTTGGTTTTTAGTAGAACCATGCTAACATGGGGAACACTTTCAACACTTCACTGTACCTGTTGATGTCATGTTTTCTTTTCGCTGTGGATACTTATCGGTGTTGAAATAAGAGACATAATCAAGCTCTTTCAAGTATGTATATGTGCTAGAGGGAGCATTGGGACACCAACCTAAGCCACGCAAAACAATCATGATGGAAGTTTACAACATGGATATCCAATAAAGCACTTTAAATAAAAAACTATGCAAATAGTAAATAAAAAGAGGTGCAAAGGAACACATTTGTATGTTTGTCTTGTCATTGGAGTATGGATAGTCCCAAAGAATTTTTGTACAAAGTGGTAAGAGGTACCTCAGTGCTACCTTGTTTGGAACTATATTCATACGAGGACGAACAACTTGTGGCAAGTTGAGTGAACACGTGAATTGTGTACTTGTGGTCAATGGGCACGAGACATCCAACTTGTAAGAGGTTAAACATATAAACCATACTTGTTTTCACCTTAGCAACACCCATTATTATGACTAGCATTGACATGAGTTGCATATCCCAAAATTTTATTTTATGCTCTATATTATTATCAAAGTGCTAGCATTTATACTCCCTACTTACATTTAGTATCCACTTGTTCCAAATGGGAGGAAAAAATAAATAAAGAAAGAAAGAAAGAGATAAAGAGAGTATAATTTTGGACCAAATGAGCTCACTTGCATGCTTAATTTTCATAGCACATTCATTTGTTTTTACACAATATGACTTATTGTTGAGCAAGTTTGTAGTGCACAAGAAGTATCACCTTTGTATCTCATTTGCTTGTTGGTGTTCAATAAAGAATGAATCATTAACTTTTTGTATTACTACTTGTTACATCAAACATTTCATCAAACTAAAAAGTCCATTTTTAGTTTTATCACCTTCATACTTGAGGATGGGCATGGTTTATGCTTGGGGATGCTTGATGCATGTAAAATGCATACATGAACTTTATAGTTTATTGAGTTAAAAGCATTATTATCTTGTAAATTTATTATATTTATTGGTACTAACATATTAATAGTTGCCAAAGTGCACAAGTTCTTGTTTTACATTTTGTTGGGTAGGAATCATACAAATATGGAAGAAAACTGCTGATTATGGTGAAATTCGGAGTTTTTCAGAATCTGTTCGTAAAGAAAACTTTTCAGAGATTGCCACGGAAACCGTCGAAAACGACGTCCAATGGAAAAGGTCCAATCTACAAAGTTGTAGGAAATTTTCTTCCTCTTCTAATAGACATAAAATCCGTCCCAAACGGATTTCAGAAGCCTAAATGGCGGCCTAATTACTGCGGAGTCCAGAAGCAGTTGTAGGAATCCAAAAGATTGTGACGTGATATATGATGATTTTGGCCAAGTCAAGACTTTGTGGACATATGAGCGAGATCGGAGGAAAACCCTAAAACATGTGCGGAATTATAAATACCAAATGTGATATCCCTTGTCACGCCTCTATGACTAGCACATGTGATATTGATAGTAGTGTTTTCCTGACTCCAGGGAAATGAATAAAACCTTGTTGTGAGGTTGCCGGTATCACATGTGAGTAACATTGTTAGTGGAACAATTATATTGGATAGACCCCAATGATATACCGTGAAACAATTCGTCAATATTATTTATCGGTAGTTTCTCAAAGACTAAGTATTACTGTTAGTATAGATTGTTAGACCATGATGCTTTTATGAACTAGGATATGATATGGATGTCACGAGATATTCAAATGTCACTTCATAACTAAGTGACAATAAAGATGGTCTTCGTGCATAGTGGATAATATGGCGTAGTTTCATTTTATGTGATCATGAGAATTGTTACTCCGACGATGGAGAGATACACTTTGGGTGCCCACTCATGTATCATAATGTTCGTCATCGTTTGGCCGGACACATGACTAATTTGTTATATCACAGGAACATCGATGGCGCGGGATGAGTAAAAGAGTACATGCCGAGTAACGAGGATAATCTAGAGTTTCACCTCGGGCTATGTAAAGTCCTGAGAAGTAATGCGGTGTGTATCGAAAGTAATACGAAAGGTTCCCATTGTTGGGTTTAGGAGAACTGGGGTGCCTCGAACCCGCGCACCATGGTCCCATGTGCCAGTGAGCGCCCCCATGTCAACGCGGTAAATATGTCTGAGAACATGATGGATAGCCTAGGAGGGATGTGTAAGCAGTTATGTGAGACACGTGCCCTAGCCATGCCTCACCGCCGCCTCTTGCACAAACATCGCCGCCCTCTCGTCTCCGTCACCTCCATGGTGTGGCCATGAATCTTAGGGCTAGAGTGCTCTAGGTGCTCCACCCTCTTGGACATGGAAGCACATTTGGATCTCTAGCATGTGTTTAGATCAAATCTAGGTGGTGATCGCCGAAGCACCACTGGATCTTCATCGACATGTTCCACGCTTCAAGGGTGTGCTTGATCACACTCTAACACGGCGCCGCTTCTCCCGTACATGAGGATACCGTGAAGGTGTTTCACCTGCAACACTTGATCGTGGGAGCAGTACGTGGGGTAATACATATCCTCACGACTAGACGAGTATAGTTGCGGGGATTGACTCGGTCTTCATCAACCTCATCATGGAGAACTTCCGCTAGTTCGATCTACGAAGGTATGAACCGTTACCTCCCCTCTTGCATATAACCTTGGTTCTATGCGTAGATTTTTTGTTTGTTTTCTAGACGTGTTCCCCAACAATCTACTGAGAGAACCGCCATGAGAAGAGAGGGGAGTGGGAACTAGGCTATGCGAGAGAGGATGAGTGGAGTGGAAAGGGATTTTGGTGGCCGGAGTTGTGAGATCATCGGCTAGGAGGGGGGGGGGGGGGGTCACGCGGGAGGGTGGGAGGAAGGAGCCATTTTTCTGATAATTTGGCTTGGATTTAGATAGGGATATCAATTGATTTGCCCCCTACTCACATCATCAATTTAATACCAGTGGTTTCCTGTATCTGCGCCTTCCATTGAGCTAAAGGTAAATGTGATGTTTCATCTGGTTCCTATCACATCTATTAAGTGCATCATCAGTTATTATCATAAAAATCCATTGACTAAATGTGCCAGAGTCAATACTTTAGATGTCCATTGTTAGAAAGGATTAAACCACTCCATGCGAAATCGTTAAAAAAAGGCCGATCTTCGCGAGGCAACTCGCTCCGCACGCGACAAGTGGCGCGTTGTGGTGCCAGAAAATCCCTAGGAAGTGCTCTTCCTGCTCGCCACATGTCGCAAGGGGAAGCAAGGTGGGGATGAGGGAGGAGAGAGAAGACAGATGGGGGCTAGGTTGTGTCAGCTTTTCCCTTTATTTTGTACTCCCTCCGTCCCAAAATATAAGGTGTCTAAAGATTAGTTAAAAGTCAATTTTTTTAAAGTTTGACCAAGTTTATACACAAAAATATAAATACTTACAATACTAAATCATTATTAATAGATTCACCCTACAGTATATTTTCTTAATATGTCAATTTGATATTGTAGATGTAAATATTTTTTTCTAAATATTTGATCAAAGTTTGTAAGGTTTGACTTTTGACCAATCCTTAGACGCCTTATATTTTGGGACGGAGGGAATAGATTCGTATTTTCAAAATGAAATATCTTGAGAATCGTAAGTCCAAATTACGATTCGTTTTCACTTTTGAGATCCTCGCATCGAGATTTTCAAAACTAGATCCCATGTTAATAGGTTTCGAGATACTTTTTTCCCGTACTTCCAATACTAGCATCGTTGTACTTGTGGTGTGTACATAACTGTACTCGTGCTTGAACTAATAAGTACATCTGTTTTTAGTGTTTTTGGTGTAGTTTTTTTTCCTTTGCTTGGTACCTGTACTTACTCGTGTGTGCGGCTATACCTCGTGTGTGTGACTGTACTTCTGTACCTGTACTTGCTCGTGTGGGCGCGACTGTATCTGCTCGTGTGTGCAGCTGTACTTCTGTACCTGTACTCGCTTGTGTGTGCAGCCGTGCTTACCTGTACTCGCTCGTGTGTGCAGCTGTACTTCTGTACCTGTACTCGCTCGTGTGTGCAGTTGTGCTTACCTATACTCGCTCGTGTGTGCAGCTGTACTTCTGTACCTGTACTCACCCGTGTGTGCATTTGTACTCGGGTGTTTGCTGAGTTGTACCCGTCCTTCACGGGTACTCGTGCTCTGAACACAACAGTACTATGGTGAGCTGTAATTGTCCTTTGCTTACGAAACTAGCTAGCTTTCATAAGCGAGTTGAGAGTTGATTTGAGAGTTGATTTGTGGCAAAGTACGAGCGAAGCTAGCTAGCGGGTACTTGTATTTTAGTTCGCGAGCATACAATCTAGCCATGCATCCATCAGCCGTAGGCGAAACCCATGTGGTGCATGTACACCGCGGGGCAGCTAGGAAGTACAGCACGGACGCGCGCGGGACTGACGCGGGAGGGGAGCGGCCGCGGAGTTGGTGCGCACGCGGCAGAAAGTTCCCTAGCTCTGCCACGCGTCGCTCACGTTTCCTTTTGTAAAGGTCGATCTTTATCTAGTGGTACCATATAACCAGACAGAATTGTGCAGCCCAGACTCAAACGCACGTGGAATTGTAGAACCCCCCCAACCCTAGCCTACACCGCACCCCTCCTCCCAACCCTCCCGCCGCCGCCGCCGCCGGCAGCGCCGCCGGGGCAAAGATCTCGGGGCGTGGCGGCGGCGGGGGCCTCCCCTCGTGGCGCGTCGGGAACGGCGACCAATGGAGCCTCTTACGCGGCGGCGGCCCTTCTGCCTCCCGGGGCGGCGGCGGCCAGATGAGGATGTAGGGGCAGCGGCGGCCCTCCCGGGGTCGATCCAGCTGCGGGCTGCGGCCTCCCCGCCTTCCATCGGCGGTATGCCGGCGGTGGTGGCTGGTGGAGGCGGGCGCCTTTCCCTCCGCCTCTCGCCGGTGAGGGGTGATGATCTTGGGCTTCTCCCGCGGTACGAGGACGCCCGGGGCAGCAGCCTTGGGTTCGACGGTGGAGGTGACCCTCTTCTTCGCCGGAGAGGATCGGCCTGCGGTTGGTGGTGGTGGATCTATTGATCTATCACCGCGTTCCGGCGGCGAGATGGAGGGGCTTGGAAGCCGGCGATGGTGTCGCCGGTGGAGGGTTGGAGTGGCCAGCCCAGGGTGGTCGCCGACGTGGGGGTCCGACCTGAATAAAGGCGGCGGTCCTAGGGCCTCTCTTGCGTGAAGAGGAGGACCTACCGGAGGCCTGGACTCGTGATCTCGCCGGAGTGTTGAGTTCCGGAAGGCTCCGCCGGCGAATGTAACAGTGCTTTTGTCTGGAGTTTGCTGGATCGGTGGTATTCGGTCGTGCGCACCCATGTTTTTATTCCGACCGATTGGTTCTGGAGGGAGCGGTGCGAAGCTCTTTTTCTGTGTTGACATCAAGTGACTATGGATCCATGATGAAAGTCGGAAGAAGAGAATTTCATGAAGGCCGGAGGGAGGACTAGCTAAGGGAGGTTCAAGTCTCCGCGCTGTTGAGGGGCTTGCTTGGTGTTCCGGGCTTCACATCAGCGGTATGAAAGTGGGGGCGACAACACAGGTGAAGTGCAGAGTCCTACCTTTCAGGGTGAAAACCCAAGGTCTGGCCTTAACTGGTTGTGCCTGTCAATGACCTTGTTGGAGGCATTGTTTTGAGAGCGGGGACTATCTTCAGGGTGAAAACTTAAGATCTTTGATCGGGCGACGACGGTGTTAGAGCACTGTTCCCTTCTTGGAGGCGTCGTTTTTGGAGAGTCTGTTTTTCAGGTGTTGTCTTGGCGGTGGATGTATTGCTGTTGTTAGACCCGAGATACTGTAGCGGGACTTTTGTTTCTTAGTTTCCTTTTCTTTTTTTGGCTGTGTGCATCCGTAGTGCCATTAGGGTGGTGCGTTGTTGCAGAGGCTGGGTGTAATTGGTATCTTTTGATATTAATATATTCCCTTTATCGAAAAAAAGACTCAAACGCACGTGGGCAGAACTAGCCCTCGGTTCTCAATCAATCCCATCAGCAAGCATGCATGAAGTGACAGTAATATAAAACTAGCCAAATTAAGGCCATGAGCAGATCTTACAATACATCACCATTTGATAATCTGACTGCACTTTGGGGGATGCAGAAATCAACATGCATGCATGCTACAAAATTACATTTTCTTGGAATCAAAAGCATGAGAATTGCTTGCACTTCACAGTTTTGATTAGTTTCTAATGTGGCAAAAGAGATACACATTCAAAAGAGCTAAACATAAACATAAATGTAATGTTAAGCCAACAAATCCTTACAACGATCTATCTTCCTCCAGCGCAATCAACTCACCATGTTGTTCATTAGATGATTCTATCTGTCTCCGGCGCAATGAACTCCCACTGTGAGACAAAATACCTCTTTCCCTATGCCCCCTGATGAGTGAATATGACTCTCGTTCTAAAAGATCCCTACCAGGGTTTTCTTCTCCTTCTGGTGGGCTTCCTGTATCACCTGTACTACCAACAGGCATTGTGGGCTCATCATTATCTGGAGTGTTAGAAGGACTCCTGCTTGCACTGTTCGATCCATGTGCACGGTAATAAGTTCTGACAACATCCAGGAACAATGCACCCAATGAACATGCCCCTGAGAAAATGAACAACGCTTGAAAGCTGCGCAATGTAAGGCTGCTTGAAGTTTGGGAGTCATCTTTGTCTGGGCATGACTTGTCGCCATACAAATATTTCTGCAGCTCCACCATTCTGCCATTTGATTGAAGTTTCAGTATCCCCCTAGATATATCAGCTGTGAGTGGAGAGCCTTGAGCGAATGCCTGTACATGTAAGTAGCACACAAATAAGCATCAGAAAAGGCGTAAGTGGTGAAATGCAAATCTGGCATAGCTCTGAGAAAGCTACAGTATCATCTATACCGGCTCAAAATGAATATGAGTCAGTTATGCTAAATATTTGAGCTACTAAAAGGATCCTACAATAAGGTAGAAGAAAATTATATAAATCGTCTAGGATTTAGCAGAGTCAGAGATATACTACTGTACAACAGTTTAAAGAAATGGTACTCACAAAACCAAATCCGTTGTACTTGTATGTTGGTCCAGTCATAGTGTAGTTGTCGCAGTACTTTTTAAGGAACAGCTTAAGGTATGGTATCTCATCAACGATAACCGCTACTTTTCCAGTTGATAAGGCTTCATGGACTTTCTCCGCAGAGTCTATGGCAATCATCTTTGATTCGTCGATTTTCAAACTTCTCAAAAGCACAGGTATGAATGAACCACTAGGGTAGCCTACATGGCTCCCTTTGCTGATAACTTCCTCTAAACTGGTGAATGTTGGCTGAAGTTGTTCCACTGTCAGAATTGAGCTTAAACTTGCAGTGTAACTCTGCTGAACTATCAGCACCACAAAAAGCCAAACTATTACTACAAGTCTTGATAAGTTGTTTGTCATCCCTTCCTTATGAGAAAATACGAGCGTTGAGAAGGAAAAGTAGAAGACCTTTCCAATTTGAGTGGCTAGGGGGCCTTCGAAATTTCCCTCTTCATATAGAGTTACTGGGACTCTTAATTCTTTCTTTGCTCTTCGCTCAATATACCAGACTACTAAACCAGTGTAGATAACAAATGCCCCAGTTCCTAACCATAATTCAGTTGTCAAAGGCTTTAGGAATGTCCATGGAGTCTTCTTCCTCCGGTCTAGCACCGGAACCAGCATGCGCACCCCTGACTCTGTATAAGGAAGAGTAAAGTCCACATATAAAGAACGGTTGGCCAAGATTGTTATATCACCTACCACTGCATCAAATTCCTGTCAGAAAAGATATGAAGTGGGTTGAGAAACTTTCGAATAGATATTATAAGGCTTTAGAAGTTTATATAGAACAATCAGGCTGAACTAGGAGTGCTAAGCAATCAAAATCACTTGTCTACGAGAACCAACCTGAGGTTGGGTGGTTAGGAGGATGGTTGTATCCCCAGCCCACCAGAGTTCAAACCTCGGGTTTGACATCTGTGTGTCTCAGGTGGAATATTCATTCAGTGGGACGCGACGTTCTTGTCGACAGCGAGGCGTCTGTGGTGACTTCGTCAATTTCAAGATCCAATCCGCCGGCTCAGTCTTCCGGAGGTGCTCATAGGGGTAGGGTGTGCGTGTGTGCGTTCATAGTGGTGAGTGTATACACATGTATGTGAGCGCCTGCGTTTGTACTATGTTTCTCAAAAAAAAAAATCACTTGTCTGCAAACTAAGATTAATGACTATTTCACTTTTTCGGTTGGTGTGTGCACATAAATTGAAGAAGAGTGTGTCTCAATTAAGCTATACACGGATGCTTGATGAATATCTCATCTTCTGGAGATGTTTTGCCCAATGTCTTTGTTCTTGGGTCTGAATTCCCTGTTGTGTTTCAAGCAGGGTTCTTTGCGAGGTGTTGACTCTATGTGTCAAAGGATTTCAGTTGTAGTGTGTTGGGCGGATTTGTTGGTGCGTCGAGGCAGTCATGGAGTTTCATCCTTTTAGAGTTGTTAGAATGTGATCGTGTGTGTTGTTGTGACGGTTTCACCCGGTTTTCTCAATTACTAGATTGAGGTAAGCTTTTGTCTCCGTTTCTAAAAATTGTGGAATAGATTTTATTTTTATTTTTATTTTTATTTTTTGCATGCACATGTTCGTGAGAAAATAAACTTTAAAGCTATGAATTTAGGCTTTTGCTAATTGGATGTGGTCATTAAGTACTTATTAGCTGATTAAATAGATAAATTGTAAAGTGTTCTCTGAACGCGAAGTGCAACAAAGAGAAGTCCACACATACCTTAAGATAAACTTTGTAGACAAGTTTATCAAGAGTTCCATTATTCTCTCCTCTTCCATCTTTAAATGGAAGGTAGTTCATTGGTACTTTGTAGGGTAAAGAAGCAACTACTTCCTGAAATACATCGATGGAGAACCCTTTTGGGTCATTTTCATATCTGACAAATTCGCCATACCCACCTTTCGCAGGTATGGCTATGTTAAGAGTTTTATTCCTTGGAAATAGCCAACCTCTAGGTCGAGTGTCCGTATCACCCGGCCATATGATGGTGTGAATATCAGCAGTCATATTTAGACTACTAGAGATACCAGATCCTGGAGTCCAGAAACCGACTACTCTTCCCTTCTGACCAACAATGTTAACTATGGAGTAACTTGCTGATACTAATTGCATGTCTTCAATCTGAAATCTTCCGCTGATGCCTAGAAAATTGACGTGCAAGAGTGAATCTCTCAGTTTTTTAGCAGCCTTTGAAGTATCTATTCTCTCAAAGTCAGTGGATCCATTATTTGTTGTAGACAGCCCAAAGTCTGATTTCACAAATCCAGCTACCTCTGCTGCTAATGCTAAGGCCCATATGGTATCGTAAGCATAGAGGCCAGACACTGTAGGTCCACTTAATGAGGTGCCTGGATTTTCTCATCGGTACTTCTTGCGCCATCTCTGTCTGAAGCTTTGAAGCTCCATAGTATCTTGAACATGAGGTTTCACCCCAAGAACTCCTCGCATCACATCAAGAGCAGGAGAACCGACAACATCAAAGATATCTGTCAAGCCATATGCAGTAATCCATACAAATCCCGAACTCATCATCCCTTCATTCTTAGCAAGCTGAAAAAATTTAAGAGCTAATGTATTCGACAAACGCACAACGAATACACTTGTCCAATGGTCTCTCAAGCTTGAGATAGCTCTCATGATGTCATCCTGTTTAGCTGAAGGATGGATCTTGCACCTGTACGAGACACGAGTGTCAACTTGTCTGAGGGAGTCAACAAGGTCAGGAATGAATTTGATATTGGAATCATCATCCTCATATACGGGGATGACTTCCCTATAATTGTATCTTTGAACAATTGAGGCGATAGCCTTTGCTTGAGCGGAGTCGTTCCACGCCACCCGTATGAAGTATGGATTTAGTCCAGATCGTGAATGGCCACCAGAGGCGAGTGAAATGATCGGAACCGATGATTTGTTCCCAAGCTGCGCAAGAAATTTAGCCTGAGTTGACGTCTGTGGCCCAACGATCGCTCGCACACTTTCATTTTTCAGTAGATAAACCCCTGCAATGCTGATATTAGTTAGAAACATATTTCATACTAAGGCCTTTTATTCATAAGGAAAATCTGCGGTGGGGAAAGCATTGGAACACGCATTGTCAGATTGCCTAACTTTTTAGATGTAAGGCACAGTGTGTCTGGCTTTAAATAGATAAAGGCATTGAAACAACGATGATAGGTTTATATGTGGAGGATATATATCAGGTAAACATATTTGTTACTTAGGAAAAATCCAATAGCCTAACAGACAAGTTCAAGTTCAAATAAGGGATGTCACCCCAGGACAAGGGCCAGAAACTGCACTCTGCTGCCGCGTGAAGGCCCTTTAGCCCGGCCTCCATCTAATCTAACACGTTCTTGTCCAGAGGTTTGGCCGTGGTCTTCCAGAGCCGCGATAAATTGCGCAACAACAATCAGAGCAGTCGTCGAGTGAATCTTGAACGGCCGCGTATAGTCTCCGATGAGTTCTGGGCGACGACTTCTCAAGGCCTGTGAATTTACGGCAAGGTCTACGGTTAACCGGCCATGGCGTACTTGGGTTCAGAGAAGACGACGCCATGCGGCCGGTCACGATAAGGAGCCGCGTCGTCGATGCCACACACCACCATGAAGCATGCATGTCAATAGCTGGCGTGCTATACTTAAGGTCGAAATCCATACATGGTAGAAACTGAAAGATCGGCAGTCTTCTACTCCGAACAATTGGAAATTTTGGAGTAGTTCGGATTCCAGGGCTTTCTAAATTCTAATCTCTGTTCACTGTTTAGATATTTTAAAGTTGAATACATACAGACAAAGATGAGTGAACTACATACTAAAAGTAGACTACTTACGAACTAAATTCAACTAGCCCAAACCACCGGGACATGACAATCAGAGGAGATACAGAAGTACAGTGCTTTTGCTTCAATTCGAGGCAATGAAAGAGTTATAGTTAGGCAGTCACACACAGAAAAAAGTGCGTGCGCACGTACCTGCGGCTGCGGCACTGACGGCGTCGACGACGGTGTCCCTGAGGTGGAGTTTCAGCCTGGTGCTGTAGTTGGCGTGGCGAGGGTTAGCATAGAACTCTTCGAGGGCCAGCTCGATGCACGTCCAGCTCATGTTCCCCACCCATGTCTTCCTGTCCAAGATCACCCCCACGTCCACCACCTGCTGCCGCCGCGGCCGAGTTCCTGCCGCGCCGCCGCCCTGTGCCGCGATACCATAAGCGCCGGCGACGAGAAGAAGCAGCAGGGCGAGGAGCGTCGCTGCCGTCATGGATCGATGCCTGAAGTTGCTAGCACAAGTCCAAGCTGGCAGGTGGCAGCTCTGCTACGTTTGATGAAGAACTTGATCGATGGCTTTTTTTAAAATTTCCTCTTCTGACTTCGTGTTGCTGCCTTTACATGTGCGTACGTACGGGAGAACCAGCCAACCCTCCTCCCATCCGAACTCGCTCTCAACTAGTTGTATCTTCTGGTCGCTAGCTGCCGACCATGGACGATTGAAATATACTTGAAACTACTTGTCGTACTTTTGTTTGGCTGCTTTTTTTTCGATAATGTTTTGTTTGGCTGCTATCGTTGGCGTGGTGGATAAATTAAATAATACAGTATTTCCTCCATCCTCAAATATAAGAGACACATTTGTGTGCACGGTTCATCGATGTAGATCTTTGACCGCTAATATATACAAAATCATTGGTATCTCCGCGATATTAATATATGCTCTTTATCGAAAAAAATGGTATCGTTGCATCCGCCAAACAAATCTCGTTCATTTCATATACATCTATCTATTATATACTAAAAGCAATATACGGATGTTTAATATAGCCACACCACGTTAATCCACATAGACTAGAAATAAATATACCATTGATTTTACTATTTACGGTTAAGATTTAATAGATCTAAGAGTTACTATTTTCAGGGTGTTCAGGGTGAAAACCTAAGATCGTTGATCGGGCGACGACGGTGTTAGAGCACTGTTCCCTTCTTGGAGGCGTCGTTTTTGGAGAGTCTGTATTTCAGGTATTGTTTTGGCGGTGGATGTATTGCTGTTGTTAGGCCCGAGATACTGTAGCGGGACTTTTGTTTTTTAGTTTTCTTTTCCTTTTTTTGGCTGTGTGCATCCGTAGTGCGGTGGTGCGTTGTTGCAGAGGCTGGGTGTAATTGGTATCTTTTTGATATTAATATATTCCCTTTATCGAAAAAAAGATCTAAGAGTTACGTAAAATTATGGACATGTGACAAGTCTGCCGTACATCAATATATGAGATTGTACGATGAAAGGAATGGAAGAATTTGGTTCACGCACGGGATTCGGAAAAAGAACTGGCCGACCCATAACCACCAATTCAACTCGTGCATGCTAATATTAGTTGATGATGATGTCAGCGCTGACATCAGCAGCTCTACAAATATTAATATATATCAAAAGATTTATTAGGACTTCGATGCGGGACACACAAATCCACGCTAGCAAACTTTTCCCAACAAAAATCTTCATATTTCATTGTTTTTTTGTATACATTAATAAACAACTAAGGTACTTACAAGCATGAGGATTTAGCATCACGATTGCGCGGTGTGTCAATTCAGAACATCATATTTCAGATTAAGTTTGTTTCCTAAACTGGTATATCAGTGCCACCGTACAATTTGACTGACATTTTATAAATGGTTAAAATTAATTTGCTTCTTGCTCTATAGAGAAATCACATTTTTTATGCGTGGAAAATAAAACAAGTTTTATTGGTACCTAAATTGTTGGCTAAATTTAAATATGTCTGTCAATAGTTAACCATGTAAATTTGATTGCTAACGGTGGTTAGGGCCGATCAAGACTTGGTTTAACGTCGATCAATCATGCAAGCAAAACATGCATGGAACACGGCCATATGAGCATGCACTCCAACGTTAAATCGGGTGTGATTTTTATGTCATTTTTAATACTATATATTTAATTGACGAGCACGGTCTCATCTAAATCCACTTGGCCGGCCTAATTTATATACTCATGCATTGATTCAATATTCACACTTAATTCCTTGGTACTTTTAATTTTTTTATCATACATCTACTTATATTAGGTAATAATACAATTTCGAAAGTAATTCTCAAGAACAAAGTAACGGTCAAGAATATTTAGATATATATTTGATAATCTTTTGGTGTCTCAACATGTCGTCTTTTGCAAGCAATTGTTTTGAGTCTCAAAAATGTATAGGAGGAAAGTCGATAAGTTAGTTTGGCAAAATTTTGGTACCGTTCTCACAGGAGCGGAGATAAATATATATGCACAAGTATTGGTGGTAAGTGGTAACTAAATTATTATTGGCTAATTGAAATATGTCTCAACACTTAACAATGTAAATTTGATCACTAATAGTGGCCATGGCTGATCTAGACCCGTTTTCACCAATGTAGCGGCAACACAAACCCACACAAAAAATCTGTACAACATAATCGAGATCTCCAATAAATAAAAACACATGATATTTCAAGGAAAAATAGTAATAGAAAAATAAGTAAAAACTATAAAGAAAAATACTACAATAACCAAATATTGAAATCATGAAACGAAAACCAAATAGCCATTAAAGAAAATAGACATGATAAAAAAATCTCATCATAACTAGGTTAAACTTTTATTAATGCTTATTGTTTGGGAAATGCACTTTGGCTCATAGCAGCATTTGCTCTCATTGTGTGAATCCACATTTTGAAGTGTTAAAAAATTCTAAACTAAATTTTTACATATACATCTAGACATTTTATGTTGGTACATAAATTTTCAAAAAAAGAAAAAATTTCGGTGGCTCCTGTAAAAAATATAAATTTTGATGTTGTAACACGACTACCTACAGCATATTTTTTTGTCTTTTTTGTACACACCACATAAAATGTTGTTTTTCCACGAAAACTTATGTACGAACATAGAATGTCACGATGTACACCAAAAAAATTATGTCTAATTTTTTTGACATTTTTAAAATTAATTTTTTAATTATTTTATATAATGGGAGCATTTGCTCCTATGAGCCAAAACGCCACCTCCGTTTGTTTTCTCAATTATTATAAGTAGAAGTAACTTGCTTATTTTTAAGTTTAATGCTATTAATTATGGGCTTCCATTTCATCGAAGAATCCTTTTTATTAGGTTTTTCTTAGATGTTTTTGAAAAATACGATACTTCTTTAAGGAATTATATGGCATGGATGGCATACACATCCTCGTGATGTGGTCTGGACAAGTCGTCATCACGCCAATCAAAAAAGTTTTTCGGCATATTTGAAGAACCCACATAATAGTACATTTAAAAGTTGATAAGAAGAGAATATGTTGACAAATTACCATGATTAAATATCATAATTAGGTTGTTGTCCAAGATATATCTTTCCATTTTATTCTTACTTTTATCAAATAAATGGGAAAACAACTTTATTTCTCTAATAATACAAAACGACATAGGTCATGATATGGTTCTACTATAAAATTATATACACCTCTATATTCATAAGAACGATAGCAATTTTATATTAATCATGTATGTTGCAACTATAAAAGAGATAACAAACCTAGCAAATCCTATCATACAACCAAGGGCACCATTGTCCATCGATTTAACTAATTTTAAGACACATGGGTAATGCTCAAACCATATTAGAACGCTATTTTTTTATACTCTAAACACATTAAGATGATGCCCTCGCATTTACGAGGGCCACCTTGCTAGTTTATATAATGAACATATCATAAGTATAAATCGTAGTCAAAGTTCTAAGTTGTGGACAAGCGAAATTTAAGAACGGCTTATATTTTCGAACGGAGGAAGTAAGTAATACTACAATGATAGAAAGACCAACGGTTATCTAGATCTGGACCCAAGATATACAAGGGCACATGCTTTACACTAACTTTTTTTTTGTATATAGTCCAGAATATGGTAACTCGACCACCGAGATCACTTTGTATGCATATATAACTATGTCATTATGTTACTCTGAATAATACTTTAAAAGGCTATGTGCATCGATTTATGCAGAGACCGGGCATTTGCCCCCTTTTCGAAAAAATGCATATAATCACATATACTATGTGTACAGATTAAATTTTAAAATATTTTGAGAACCAACCTGAGGTTGGGTGGTTGTACCCCAAGCCCACCAGAGTTCAAACCCTCAGGTTTAACATCGGTGTGTCTCATAAAGACGGAATATTCATTCAGTGGGAAGCGACGTTGCCATCGATAGCGAGGCACCTGTGGTGACTTCGTCAATTTCAAGATCAAATCCGCCGGCTCAGTCTTCAGAAGGTGCTCATAGGGGTAGGGTGTGCGGTTATAGGGGTGAGTGTATGCGCGTGTATGTGAGCGTCTGCGTTTGTACTGTGTTTCTCAAAAAAAAAATTTTGATTTGTCTCGACAAGATCTTTGAAACTAGAACCCTTGTTTTATTTTCTAAAAATCAACCCTAGTCGCTCTTTATGGTTAACAAGGTAACATCAAATAGTTACTATGTAAAGGTCAAATGATTTTGACACTAGTCGATTTTCATCAATGTAAGCCTTGCATGATTGTAATGCCATTTTTTACATGTTAAGAGTGTATGAAATATTCACCGTCTGGATACATAGATCACTGATATGACAAAAATAACATGTAAAATCATATTTCAATTATGCGCGTTGGTAAAATATTATAATTTAGTAACTACCAATGAAAAATTGTCAAAATGTATTAAGATGTGATCTTGTCTTGAAGTACTCATCGAGGCGAACCCAACGATGAATACATATCGTCCATAGATTAATGGTTTCAGAGATAAATTTATTTTGAATTTTTGGGATTTGAAAACCATTTCTTACATTGGTCGCCCTGTAGGGACGACCGCTGAACCTTGCAGGCCGGACCAGATTAGTTCCATGGAGATCACATATTAAAATAGTCTTGCAATAATATTTTTTCCATCTAAAAATAAGTGTCCCAACTATTTTTAGACGGAGGGAGTACATAAATAAATCCATGTCACATTCCGGTGTGTCTGCGTCGCATGGGAGATTAGGGGGCAGCTAGCGTGCGGGTTCAAATGAAGTTGCTGAGACCAGATGACTGGCCCCCGATCTCATCCCTCCCACTGCAAATGGAACACCGGATGATCGACTGTCAAATTGTCATGGTTGGTCGCTAAATTGTGTACTTCCTCCACTCTGTATTAATTGAACAGCACACCGTGTTCCAACGACCAGCTGAACTTTTCTTCAGCAGCAATGCACCACAGAAGACGCGGTAAATCAATGTCAGTTGGTAACGAGCGAAAGCAAGCTAGGCGTGAGAACGACGCCGAGTGGAATGGATGGTGACTGATCTAGAATCTCAGGGCAGTGGATAGGAAGCATTTCTGTTCTCTAGCTAGCTATAGGAACACCGTGAGTGTGGGGGCGTGGATCTTTCTCGTTCTCGCACCCCGTCGTTTTCGGAACCGAGTTTCAACGGCTTAAGTTTTCAAACGAAACTGCAACTAACGCATGTGATGTTCCGCGAACGTAAAATGCAATGTACCATAAGCCGGAAAATGCAAATTGTTTCAAACGAGAGAAGATGACAATCGGTTGAACAAGTGCATGGTGGGGAGAAATAAAGCTGCGTCGACTGCAGACTCCTCCTTCCACCACACTAGTTAAAAACCGTGCACATCAGACCACACGTGGTTTCTTTACAAATCCATGTCCAGATGCAACTTAGGCAATGGAAGAATAGCTTTCTTTTGGACTGATATGTGGAGAGATACATGATGCAGCAACAATTGACTCACTTAATCACTTATGCAAGGCAAACTGACATTACAGTTGAACAACTGGCAAACATTGAATACCTTGAAGATTTATTCCACCTGCCTCAATCTCAATAAGCTTATGAGAAATTTCAGAATCTTGACGATATTTGTCAAAACGCCCTGACAGAATGGCGCAAGGCGCCGACGACCTGCTGATACGCCGACGGCCAAAGGTCGGGGCCGTCGGCGTATGGCCTAGCTAGCACTAGTAGGAAAAGGCTTATCAGTGGCGCACCATTTTGAAATTATGTGGCGCACGGAGGGTGCGCCACTAAATCCACGCCACAAAAATAGGAATTCGGTGGTGCACCGACCCATGCGCCATAAAAAGTGACACTTCTATGGTGCACCAGGCAGGCATGCACCACATAAAGTTTTTTGTGGCGCACGCAGAGGTGGTGCGCCACATAATTGCTTTTTGAATTTTAAAAAAGATGGTAGCCAAATCAAGATCCGGGGCCGCCAGAATTTCACCGGATTTTTTTTTGAAACTAGTAGGAAGTTACCAGAGGTGGGTGGGTGGGTGGGTGGAGTGGGTGGAGGAGGAGGAGGAGGCCAAGGAGGCCGGCCGTAAGTGGTGGGTGGGTGGGTGGAGGAGGAGGAGGCCGACCAAAGGGGGCACCGAAGGTGGGAGAGGAGGGGGTCGCCGGAGGAGGAGGAGGTCGCCGGGTGTAGAGGAGAAGGTCGCCGGGTGGTGGAGGAGGCCGGAGGTGAGAGGAGGGAAGAGAAGGAGAGAAGGGGAAGTGGAGGAGAAGGGGAAGTGGAAGTGGAGGAGAAGGTGAAGTGGAAGAGAAGTGGAGGAGGAGGAGAAAAGAGAGAGGGAGAAGGGCGCCACCGGTTTCTAAATTCGATAAAAATTCGGTGGCCCATGCGCATTTGGTGCGGCAAAATTTTTCGAATTTTCTATTTCTGCAGGAAAAAAAATCTTAACTGCCGTAAGTTTTTATTCTTTTCGAATTTGCCAATTCTGTAAATTTCAGAACCACCTTTGGTGTGCAAGTCGGATGTAACATTTTCTCCCGGTCATTTTGATATATTATGCTATTTTTCTGACTTCGTATGCAACTAGAAAAACCATTTGAAGATTTCATGATTTTTTTTTGCAAAATTCATGTTTTTCAATTTTCCCTACAAGTATACCATTTAATATATTAAGTACAGTTCAAAGGAATTTTTTATTTTAAGTTTTTATAATTTCCTATGATTTTGTAAAGACTAAAAAGGTGATCCACGGGTGGGGGTGCGTCTTCTTTCTGTGGCGCATTTGGCCACATGCGCCACATAAAGGCGACATTTCTGTGGCGCATCCAGCTCCATGCACCATAGAAATACTCAGAATTGGTCAACCCAATAATTGGCCGCGGGCGCTACCAAATTTCTCTGGAGCATGGAGAGTTGGTGCGTCACAGAAATATCAAATTATGTGGCGCATGGAGAGTTGGTGCGTCACAGAAATGTCAAATTCTGTGGTGCATGGAGAGTTGGTGCGCACGTGCCTAGGTGCGCCACAAATTTTTTTTAGTGTCGCATGGTTATTTGGTGTGCCACAAAAAGGCATTCCACCTACAGCTAGTTTCCTACTAGTGTAGCCCAGCCTGCCAAGAGAGCCGTGGTCGTAGACAACGCTATGTCGACGGCTACCCTTGGTGTACTCCGGGCCGTCAGCGTAGACATGGACACAACTATGATTGGTTTCCAACAAGTTCCAACGCTTTTTCTTGGCTATGAGAAAGAAGGAGAGGGTCAGCGACAGATCTAAGGAGAAGACTCTCAACGTGGGCAAGAGAAGGGGAGATCTGACAGAGGATCCATCCATACCCCACATCGTTGATTTGTCCTAAGGCAAAAGTTAGCAATAACCTATAAATTTCATATTTATGCGACAAAAAGTTAGCACAGTTAGAAGTTCCACCGACAGTATAGCTGGCATGTAATGATTAGTCCGTCATGGCGTGGCATACTTCAACTTCGACGGCGAGAGCCGTGGGAGCTATACCAGTCATCTAGGAAGAAGGGCTCAAGTAGAAATCATTGTGGGCTAAGACACTTTGTGTTGCCCGATCTCATGGATTGACCACAAGGTGATGGGAATTCGACGGGGAGAGCCATGCATGAACACGAAGAAAACATATATACAAAAGCATACAAATAACGCACATCAGTTTTCCATATTTGTCCGATTTACCAACTAATAGAGTTGGAAGAAAATGTTCCAAATGATAGAGTTTCTTGAAATAAATTGGCAAACTAAAGGTAGAATTGCAACCATAGTAAATAGATTTCAAGATAGAGTTGCTGATAACCCCCAAGTGCAGGGGATCAGCATAGTACAATTCGATAAGTATTTGAATGTCCAATCCATGAGGAGCTGAAGGTAAACTATCTATTCTCTAAAGCCCTATAACCCACTTATATGGCCTTCTATGCAAAGGTAGGAAATATGGTGTGTGTGAAGTGGTTTTTTCTATAAAACTATGAATGCTGAAAATAAAATGTAAGAAGTAAAACTAATGCAAGATAAGTAAAGTGATATGAAATGGAGTAAGAAGAAGTAACTTAAGGGAGTAAGTTCCTTGGCAAATTGCTATTTCATTTGTGTGGTTGTCACAATTAGTGAAGCTTAGTATAATTTTTTAGTTTTTTCTTCTAAAGAGGAGTCATAGATAGGTGCAACCATTGATTTGAGCAATTGCACCCCTAGTGATTGATCCCAAGGCCAGTTAAGAACAAACAAGAGAAATATTCAGACATAAAGTCCAACCACTGATGTAAGTTTAAAGGTCCACACAGTTATACTCCCGTTGATTAACCATGAATTAATACAGCATGAATCTAAGAATTGGGACATGGTTTCTTTCAAGCTCCAATTGTCCCTCCTCCTATCGTCATGCAACGGTGACAACCTCATGCATTCCCCAACATATGTGTGCACTCATATATGAGTAGAAGATATAGTCATAGAAAATAATAAATAATTATATGCAACCGTCAACAAATTATCTCACAATTGCCAAGAACAATTCACTACTAAAAAAAGATAAAAAAAAAGTACAAAATATCATGGGAAAGTGATAGATTGCAATACACATCATGTTTTCCAATAGATTACAAAGGGGTGGATGAAGATGGTGTTGAGGGTGTTGATGAAGGGGTGCAACCCATGGAGGAGATGACGATGAAGATCCCCGTGGCGGCGGCCACGGGAGGCGACGAGGGCGCCAGAAGGGCGGCGCCTACTATTGGGGCAGCGTCCCTTCCCCCTTATTCTTCTTTGGATTTGGTGCTGGTGTGGAGGAGCTTTTTCTCCCCCTTGGCGTGCCAAGGAGGGTAAATTTCATAGCTATGGGTGGATTCCTTTAAAAGTACGGTTTCCTCTCAATATATAGAGGTGGAGATGCAACCTTAGCCATAGGATGGACACCCCTTTGATCCAAGGGCTAATGGGCACCTATATAACCTTCCTAGGACTCCATATGTCCTTTATGATTCCATCAAGTCTGATGAGGACATCCCTACCTCACTACTACCTCCTTCATTACAAGAAGATGATCCTGCTGTGAAGCTCAAGTTCAATGGAGTCAAGATTGGACCAATGACACGAGCTCGTGCGAAGCTACTTAAACAACAGGTGAACTTGTTCCTAAGTGATACTTTGATCAATGAGAACTTTATACTGCCTAAGTCGTATTACTTATGTATGATCAGGTATGAAGAGGAGCCCAGCATCGCACGAGGAGGAGAGGAGCAGCTGGACAAGAAGCTGGACATGGAGCTGGACATGAAGACATCCCATGGACGCACGAGGGAGGAGCGGGAGGCATGCGCGAGAGGAGGAGATGTTCCATTCGGCGCCAGGACCGGTCAACCTGCCGCACCGCCGGGCCGCCCGGTCCCAGGGCCGGTCCGACCGGCCCCCACGCCGGACCCATCCGGTTTCAACCGGAATTCTGACTTGTGCCAACCAGGGCGATGTCCAGTAAGCCCCGCACCGTCGCCCGGTCACCACCCGGCGCCAGATCTAGTTTGAACCGGACCGGCCGGTCCCAGACCCGGTCGACCGGCCCCCAGGCCGGCCGAGTCCGAGTCTGTCTCAACCAGATCTATTCTGGTTCGGTTATTTTTGTACCTTTTCGACCAGAGGTCGTCCCGGATGCCTATATAAGTGCCTAGGACGCCCCCTAGCTGTTTTAGACCACGTTTAAGATAAACCCTAGTTCTTAGTTGTTTGCTATGCAAAACTATTGAATCCCAACTTTCCAATTCATTGCGATCTGGAGTTTTATGCTATTGAAAGTTTGTGTGATCTGTTGTTCCATTGGGGATTAGAAGATTGCAATCTACCGCTTCGTGGTCGGCGGCTACGTGCGCAAGTGTGTGGAGTTGCGAATATCTTGCAGGGTTGAGAGCTGTTGCATTGGCGACAGGAATCAATCGAGAGACTTCGTCGGTGTCATACAATTTATTTAACTCATATCATTGATTCCATCCGCTGCTACCATCGTGTGTTCATCACCATCCGTCGCTTACTGAGAAGATCGGGCAACCCCATATCATCTTGGTATCAGATTCTCAGGTTTCCTCGGTAAGCCATCCACAATCCACCCCATAGTTGAGTTGTGAGTATTTTTCCTATCCAGAAAAAGCCATAAAAAGTTAGGGTTAGGGTTTGCCATAGCCTTAGATTGCACTAATTTCGAGTTTTAGTTGCTTTTCGTAGTTATTTTTGCGTATCTTTTTCTTTCATCTAGTTGTTACGGTTTGTGTTTTCGTATCAAGTGGTATCAGTTTTTGTTACTCCGAGTCCACATAGCGTACATTGTGCTTGTTCCCAACCATAGACACAGCCTTTCGATATAAGTGACTAGGAACTTCCCCAGAAGAGACTAGTTTTACCGCTCGACAGGCTGCTCGTTAGGTTATCGGTGCTTTGCAATTTCTATTGGCCGTGTTATCAAGGAGTTGAGTCAGAACATAAAAAAAAAACAGAGAAAATAGAAAACAAGCAAAAAGAGCTACATAGTTGCGTGTTATACAAAATTGAAAATCCAAAAATAAAAGTGAAGTGCTAGAAGAATCAAGTGAAGGCCTAAGGTTTCTTTACTGCATCCGTAGTTGAGCAATCTTGTGCCTGTCTCGTTGAGCTTTGCTAGCGTCTCTCTAGTGCATTGCAACATTTCCTACATATAGTTGCATTGCCACATTTCTCGCCTTGTGTGAGTATCATTGTTTGTCTACGGTCAACGCTAGAGCTTGTTATTGGTGCAAATAGGTAGCCCACCTACAGCCACACATATATCCTACTTTGTCGTGTGATTGTTCTTATACCCTTGATATTCGCTTCACTACATCCGTGCACTAGTCCGTCAATTCAAGTTGGTAAGCAATACTAATTCACTTTGGAGCGGTAAGATTTACCTTTCTTATCAGTTTTGAGTGACTTGTGAGAGTACCACCAAAGATTTTTGTTTAGTGTACTAACCTACTAATCATGTCTACTGAGGATGTTGATGTGACGCAGAAGAAGGATCTAGCAGCAACAGTGACTTGGCTGGATTATGAGGCACTTCGTGATCATCTACAACGTGAAATCCGTGTTGCTAATGAAGCATTGGATAAAGATATTCAGAGTGTCCACTTGAAGGTCGATGAGACTACTACAGCGGTTAACACCGTTCAAACATCGATGACGACTCTTCAGGCACCAATACAAACTTTGACTCACGCCGTTGGTGAGATACGTACAATGGTACAACCATAACAACCACCACCTGATGAAGATGGCAGTGTGCAAGGTGACAATGCAGATGCTGCTAATGCTCAAGGGCGTAGTATTGGTCGTGGTCTTGGACGTGGCGTTGGTGACGGTCTCCGTGGTCGTGGTTTTGTCCCTGTCGGAGCCCAACGTATTCCACAACAACAAGAAGATGGATTGGGTAAACCCAAGTTCTCAATTCCCAGATTTGAAGGAGGTACTGATGTTGAAGAATATCTCACATGGGAGCTGAAGATTGAGAGATTATGGAGTTTACATGACTATACTAAAGATAGGAAGATCAATCTTGCTTCCTCTGAATTTGATGGCTATGCATTGCGTTGGAGGGATGGACTTGTTCGTGCTCGAGAAGAAGATGGTGAGCTGCCTATTATCACATGGCGTGCTATGAAGGCGGCCATGAGAGCTCGTTTTATTCCTACCAATTACTTGCGTTCGGTCTTTGACAAGTTGACCCAATTGAAGCAATGTGTAATGACAGTTGATGCTTACTACATGGAGATGGAGATGCTTATGCAGCGTGCCCGTGTCCGTGAGTCTCTTGAGATGACACTACAGCGTTTTCTGAATGGTCTCAGGTTTAACATCAAAGGAATTGTGCGTCATCACAATTATACTACTATGAATGAGTTGCTACATCATGCAAGAGAAGCTGAATCACAGTTGGCTGAAGAACTGCAAATGAAGGGTCGTGCTACGGGAGCTGGGCGATACACGCCTAGGACGCCACCCTCCACGGCGCCATCTTTGCGCCATGCGGATGTTTCTACTTCGTCTAGCAAGCCGGTCTCTAGTGTGACCAACACAAAGAAGCCCGTTCCTGCAGCAAGTGGAACTAGTTCTAACATGTCGATAGCGCGCAACCGCGATATGGCTTGTCATACGTGTGGTGGCAAGGGTCACTTCAAGAGAGATTGTCCCAACCGTAAAGTTATGATCATTAATGAGAACAATGAGTATGAAACTGGAGATGATGTTGATCCCAATGCTCCAGATGAGGATGATTATGATAGTGATGGTTATGATGCTTTTCCATATGAAGCTCAAACTATTGTTGTCTCGCAGCGTGTTCTCAATGTGCAGTCAAGTGCATCTACACAGCGCTGTAATTTGTTCCAAACAAAGGCACTAGTTGGTCCTGATAAAACTTGCAAGGTCATTATTGATGGCGGGAGTTGTCGCAATCTAGCAAGCAAAGAGTTATGCGCCAAGCTGAAATTGAAGTATCTACCGCACTCGCATCCATATTATATTCAGTGGTTCAGCAATAATGGTGAGATGAAGGTGAGCCACATGGTGCGTGTTGATTTTGAGATTGAACCGTATAAGGATTCTTGATTTTGATGTGGTTCCTATGACGGTATGTCACTTACTGTTGGGCCGGCCATGGCTCTATGACCGTTCTGTGCAACACAATGGCTGCGCCAATACATATCACTTGGAGTTCAAGGGCAAGAAAATTAACTTACAACCTATGTCACCACAATAAATTGTCAATGAGTCTCGTCAGAAAATTGAAGTAAACTTGGAGGATGCATCTCTAGATAGGCGAGAGAATTGTAATGCCGCGAGTGATATAATGAAAAGTGAGAGAGTGAATTCCTTAGTCTCATTAGCCACCAAACAAGACATCAGAGAATTTAGTGAGGATCCTACAGCCATGCCTCTTGTGCTCATGTACAGGGGTACGGTTTTGGTTTCTAACGACATGACCCCTCTTCCTATTGGTGTTTCTAATGTTTTGCAGGAATTCCATGACGTGTTTCCGGAGGAGGTACCCGCAGTACTACCACCATTGCGTGGTATTGAGTATCAAATTGACTTGATCCCCGGTGCTTTGCTGCCCAATAGGGCACCATATAAAACGAACCCCGAAGAGACGAAGGAGAAACAGAAGCAAGTACAAGCGCTACTCGACAAAGGTTATATTCGCATAAGCCTTAGTCCTTGTGATGTTCCTGTTATTCTAGTTCCTAAGAAAGATGGTACATGGCGTATGTGCGTAGATTGTAGAGCGATAAACAACATTACTATTCGATATCGTCATCCTATTCCCCGTTTAGAGGATATGCTAGATGAATTGAGTGGTGCTGCTGTTTTCACTAAAATTGATTTGCGTAGTGGTTATCATCAAATTAGGATGAAAAAAGGGGATGAGTCGAAAACATCCTTTAAAACAAAATTTGGTTTATATGAGTGGTTAGTAATGCCTTTTGTTTTAACTAATGCACCTAGTACTTTCATGAGACTGATGAACCATGTTTTGCGTGATTTTATTGGCAAGTTTGTGGTTGTGTATTATTATGACATATTAATCTACAGCCGCAATGAATCTGATCATACTATACATATTCGACATGTTTTGCAAGTGTTGCGTGATAGTAAACTCTATGGTAATCTTGAGAAGTGCACATTTTGCAAAGATAAGGTTATATTTCTGGGTTACGTTGTATCTAAACATGGAGTAGAAGTAGATGTGTCTAAAATTGACGCTATTCAAACTTGGCCTACTCCCATGAATGTGAGTCAAGTTAGAAGTTTTCATGGTCTAGCTGGGTTTTATAGAAGATTTGTGCCCAACTTTAGTACTATTGCTGCACCTTTGAATGAATTGACTAAAAAGGATGTTGTATTTGAGTGGGGCGTTGCCCAAGATCATGCTTTTGATGAACTGAAAAGATTGTTAACTTCTGCACCGTTGCTTGCACTTCCTGATTTCAATAAGCAATTTCAGATTGAATGTGATGCTAGTGGTATTGGAATTGGTGGTGTGTTGATGCAAGAGGGTCGCCCAATTGCATATTTTTCTGAGAAGCTTTCACGGTGCTAAGTTGAACTATCCTATATATGATAAAGAATTGTATGCTTTAATTAGAGTTCTTGAGGTTTGGCAACATTATTTGTGGCCAAAAGAATTTATCATACAATCTGATCATGAAGCTTTGAAATATCTGAAAGCCCAATCTACTTTGCATAGGCGTCTTGCTAAGTGGGTTGAGTTCATTGAGTCTTTTCCATACATTATTCAGCATAAGAAGGGAAAATACAATATTGTTGCTGATGCTCTATCTAGGAAAACTATACTATTAACTCATCTTGATGTTAAAATTCCTGGATTAGAAGTTCTATGTGATTTGTATGCCACTGATCATGATTTTGCTGAACCATATCGCTTGTGTGCTATTGGTAAAGCATGGGAAAAATATCACATACATGATGAGTTCTTGTTTAGAGCTAACAAATTGTGTGTTCCAGAATCGTCTGTGCGTTTGCTCTTATTGCAGGAATCACATGCTGGAGGTTTGATGGGTCACTTTGGGCGTGAGAAGACGCTACTCATGCTAGCTGACCACCCTTTATTGGCCAAAGATGAGGCGGGATGTGGACAGGTATGTGAAGAGGTGCATTACTTGCAACAAGTCCAAGTCCAAGCTGAAGCCTCACGGTTTGTATACTCCTTTACCGGCACCTACTACACCATGGGAGGATATAAGTATGGATTTTGTGTTGGGTTTGCCGCGTACTAAGAGAGGCCATGATTCTATATTTGTGGTAGTGGACAGATTTTCTAAAATGTCACACTTTATTACCTGCCACAAGAGCGACGATGCGTCGCATATTGCTAACCTGTTTTTCAGGGAGATTGTACGTCTACATGGAGTCCCGAAGACTATTGTTTCTGATCGTGACGTCAAGTTTATGAGCTACTTCTGGAAGACGCTATGGAGAAAGCTGGGGACAAAGCTACTTTTCAGTACTACTTGTCATCCCCAAACTGATGGTCAAACTGAAGTGGTGAATAGAACATTGTCACAACTATTGAGATCCATGATAAGAAGAACCTGAAGGAGTGGGAAGAGTGTTTGCCGCATGTGGAGTTTGCTTACAACAGGGCGGTACATTCTACCACATAGCTGTGTCCTTTTGAGGTGGTGTATGGTTTCAAACCCATTACTCCACTTGATTTGTTGCCTTTGCCCATACATGAGAGAGTCAATATGGAGGCATCCAAGAGGGCAGATTTTGTACGGAAGATACATGTGAAGACTAAAGAGTTGATAGAGAAGAAAAACAAGAGCAATGCTGCACGGATGAATAAGAAGCGTAATGAGATATTGTTCAAGCCTGGTGATATGGTCTGGGTACATTTTCGCAAGGATAGGTTCCCGAAGCTGCGGAAGTCCAAGTTGCTTCCTCGTGGTGCTGGTCCTTACAAAGTGCTTGCCAAGATTAATGATAATGCATACTCGATAGATCTTCCACTTGATGAGTTTAGTGTCAATAATTCTTTCAATGTTGCTGATTTGACACCATATGATGGAGAAGACCTTGGAGCGTCGAGGTCGACGCCTTTTGAAGGGGGGGGGGGGGATGATGAGGACATCCCTACCTCACTACTACCTCCGTCATTACGAGAAGATGATCCTGCTGTGAAGTTCAAGTTCAATGAAGTCAGGATTGGACCAATGACATGAGCTCGTGCGAAGCTACTTAAACAACAGGTGAACTTGTTCCTAAGTGATACTTTGATCAATGAGAACTTTATACTGCATAAGTCGTATTACTTATGTATGATCAGGTATGAAGAGGAGCCTAGCATCGCACGAGGAGGAGAGGAGCAGCTGGACAAGAAGCTGGACGCGAAGCTGGACATGGAGCTGGACATGAAGACATCCCATGGACGCGCGAGGGAGGAGCGGGAGGCATACGCGAGAGGAGGAGATGTTCCAGTCGGTGCTAGGACCGGTCAACCGGCCGCACCGCCTGGCCGCCCGGTCCTAGGGCCGGTCCGACCGGCCCCCACGCCGGACCCATCCGGTTTCAACCGGAATTCTGACTTGTGCCAACCGGGGCGATGTCCAGTAAGCCCCGCACCATCGCTCGGTCACCACTCGGCGCCAGATCCGGTTTGAACCGGACCGGCCGGTCCCAGACCCGGTCGACCGGCCCCCAGGCCGGCAGAGTCCGAGTCTGTCTCGACCAGATCTATTCTGGGTCGGTTATTTTTGTATCTTTTCGACCAGAGGTTGTCCCGGACGCCTATATAAGTGCCCAGGACGCCCGTAGTTGTTTTAGACCACATTTAAGATAAACCCTAGTTCTTAGTTGTTCGCCATGCAAAATTATTGAATCCCAACTCTCCAATTCGTTGCGATGTGGAGTTTTATGCTACTGAAAGTTTGGGTGATCTGCTGTTCCATTGGGGATTAGAAGATTGCAATCTACCGCTTCATAGTCGGCGGCTACGTGCGCAAGTGTGTGGAGTTGCCAATATCTTGCAGGGTTGAGAGCTGTTGCATTGGCGACAAGAATCAATCGAGAGACTTTGTCGGCGTCATACAATTTATCTACCTCATATCATCGATTCCATCCGCTGCTACCATCGTGTGTTCATCACCACGCGTCGCTTACTGAGAAGATCGGGCAACCCCATATCAAAGTCTGCTCATGGCCGAAATCCCCATATAGGGAAGGAGTTTGAGTCAATCACGTCAGATACCTTTGAGTACTATGGCCAACACGTGGGCATACGGAGTCCGATGGGGGCGCATTTTATGTCTAAAAGTAAAAGCATAAAATTACCCACAACTTTGTAAATTGGCCCATTTTCATTGGACTCTGTCTTTGGGGCCTACCGAGCCCATCTTCGAAAAGGTACTATTGGGACAGATTTTAGGAAACTCCAGATTTCGCCATAATAACCGGTTTCCTTCCGTATTTGCCTATTTACTACACAACAAAGTATAATGTAAGAACTTGTGCACTTTTTCAGCTATTAATAGGTTAGTCCTAATAAATATAATAAAGTTGCAATATAATAAGAATTTTATTACAATAAACTACAAAGTTCATGTATGTATTTTACATGCATTAGTTGCAAAGTAAGAGATTACATAAATAGAGTTCACTAGATGAAAAAGACCCAAGGTAGGGAGGTGATTGATCCAACTCAATAGGAATTAGCTATGAAGAGGGGTTCTGGCAAGAGCAAAGGTCACGTCTAATTCTCAAATATTACCACTAGAAGAAAAGTTATTTTGGGCGACAAACTTGGCCGGCAGCCATGGTTGATGGTGACCCAACTACTTTTTGGGTTGGTTCCGTGGTAGATCGTTAAACTTTTTTCCAGTTTTGGGGCCCTCTAACGCAACGGATTTGGAAAAACACAGAAGCTCATCATCCAATGTGTGGTAGATTACGATTTTTTGATTCCACGTGCAAAGTCAACCCAAATCGGCACCCCAGGATGCTTTGAAGTTTGTGGGACTGATATGGTAGTGTCACTGATGTACATCTATTTTATGGCAGTGCCCTCTACCTAGACCTAGTTGACCTTGCCTGATGCATCCATTTTTGGTCCTAGATGATGCGTCCCTGAGGTCAACCTTCCTATACAAGAAACAATTTATATTGTGTACAAGAAACGTGTGCTACTTGATTATTTTTCACCCGTGATTTGCGGGAAGCTTGAATTTTTTTGATCCATTCCATTAAAATTTATTCATTGTTAACATGCTCACGGGTGCTAGAGGTTAGCCTCCCTATACAAGAAATTTGTGTTAGGGAAATACTTTTATACTCACACGTATAGGTGTGGATGTTTTCGTCACCATCCGTTGTGCTTTGAGATTCGGATAAAAAGAGGAGAGCGACAGAAATATTTTCAACTACCATGGTGAGCACGAACCTTGAGAAATTAATGGATTCTGACAACCATGCATGTAAGTACAAAATCCACTCTCTAGATTGTTTTTACTAGTGATTTCTAGATAATAGAGGTAATTTTCGAACCCAGCCTTTTAATACCTTATTAAGGGTGAGGGTGTCTGCCCACTCAACTAAGTTCGCCTTGTGCATCCGCTCCTCTTTCCCCTCTCTACAGTTCTCTAGAGAAGCGAAAAGGAAGGCGGCCGGTTTCCCTCGATCCACCGCGGGCGAGCTCGTTAGTTCCCTCACCCTCCGTCGGCCGCTCCGGCGGCGGGAGGGTGGGGGAACTCGGGAGCTCGGTTCTCCGCGTGTAGATAGTAGGGCTAGTTTGCTGCACGCCGTCGTTCGGGTGGTGGCGGCGAGGGCGTGGTGGCGAATAAAGAGTCTGCAGATCTCCCCATCTCGGTGCTGCTCTTCGGTGCGGCGTCGAGGATCTGTCGACCGGTGTCTCCCGTCGGTCAGTCGGCCCGATGGGATTAGGTTTTCCAGCTGTGGTTGCCGTGGCGGCGGCGGCGACCATGGAGTGGACTTTTGTTCCCCGGCCTCTGCTCCGTCCCGGCGACGCTCGCTCCGGCGTCCTCGCGAGGGCTGTGGGATCCTGTACAGGAGTTTGAGAAGGAAGGGTGGCCTGGAGCTGGGTTTGCGGCGACTGGTGGCCGGATCCGGCTTTCTTCCTCGACGACGTCAAGTGGAGAAGCCGGCTCTGGGAGCCATGGAGCTCGGGGACGTTCCCCGGCCGACGCGCCACAACCGCCATGGGCTGGCCCTGAGGGGCGGCCCTCAACTTCGGCTCTTAAAGCCTTCGTGCGATGGGGCTTCCATGGCTCGTCGGGCGGCCCGTTTCGTCTCTCTCCGGTGTGTGCTCCGGCGACGGCGGAGGTCAACGGCGGGTGATGCGGCAGTAGGTTGCAAGGACCTCAAGGGGTTGTGTTGTATTTTTTTGTTTTCTGAGGTCTCGTTTGCAAATGTTCCTGGACACCTGTTCCTTCCAGGTCTTTCGACGGTGTTCTGCGTGTGTGTGCTGTACTTTTATGCCTGATGAACACGTAGCATCTTTCTCAAAAAACAAAAAAAAAAAGGGTGAGGGTGCTGAAGACTGATGGGTCTCCTATAGGTCAACCTCCTTGTACAACAACATGTGTTATCTTGATTATTTTTACCCGTATTTGCTAGCTACTTGTATTTTTTATCCCTCCGATTAAACTTTAACTTGTTAAGGTTTAGGAACGTTGTAGGGTGATAGGTCCCCGAGATCAGCCTCCCTCTACAGGATATAGTTGCTATCTTGGATTACCTTTACCCATGATTGTAGGATACTTCACTACTATTTTCGAACTCGGCCGTTAAATTTAACTTTGTTAAGGTTGAGAGATGTTGCAAAATATGGGTGTAATATGTCAGTCGCTCTGTACTACACCGTAGCTATATGAAAAAGAATAATATACATGTTGCATAAGTATTGGAACAGAAGAACTCGTTGACTGAACTGTATGCCTCGCCACTAAAGCAACAAGTTGATGCGGCTAATTTTTTTCTTGATATCTTTCTCAACTGATGATTGGCTATTTGCGTGTTTTTTGTATGTAATATATTTTGGTTCAAAACACTGGAACTATTCATTAAAATATGATCAACATGTCCATCCCTTTTTAAGAACATTAGGTAAGGAATTCTGCTCTAAGATATTGCAAGCTGATAGAATAAATCTTGGACTTTCCATATTTTTTCAATCTTGAGAGTCCGATACACGTTTTGTCTTTCTTAAAACTTGGGATGCTATTAATGTACTAGATGGGATGTTGGCAGACGATTATATCTATAAGAGCATAAGATGTGCCAGAATTAGTGACATGTATGTCAAAGAAAATTACGAAGTAGATGAAACTACACCTTTGAATGCTATGGATGAAAAAGAAACTCTTTAGACTACCAATGATAAATAAATTGAAGAAGTTAAAATGTTAGTGAAGCTAGGGAACCACTCTTGGATCTTGATAAATGTAGCTTGAATGAATTGATTGCTATACTAAATTTTTTTTCTACAGATCCCACTATCAATGTTAATCAAGCTGGTTTTGGTTCTTATATTGTCAACTATGTTATTAAAGAAAAGATTCATAGGTATAATAATGTGTCCGTGATACCACCTAACCTTGGGGATGTGTGGATTCCCAAGATCTTTAATATCTATTGACAAAAAAAAACACCATGCTATTTCTTGATCTAGGATCTAGTGTTTCTGTTATCTGTAAAGAGCTGTATGATTTACTTAACTTTAAAAATATGGAAAAGTGCTCTATTGATTTATTACTTGCTGATGATTCAACCACAAAGGCATTAGGAAAAGTAAAAGATGTTATGGTTGAATTACATATGACATATGTACCTGTTGATTTCATTGTTATGGATATGGGAAGAAATCCCCGCAGTCCTATTATCCTTGGATGACCTTTTCTTAAAACAACAGGGGCTATCATTGGTTCAAAGGAAGGGAATGTTAAGTTTCACTTCCCTCATAAGAAGTGTATGGAGCATGTAACACCCCGGCCACCCCCTGACCGGGCCTGTTACCCCTGGCAGCTCTCTAGGATCTCTAGTCTAGCCCCACAGACCAACACATGTCTTTCCTGCGCACTTTGTCCTCACTCGTGCGCACCCGGGAACTACTTTCTGGTCAGTCACCCATCCTCAAATTACTCCGGACCAAGCACGCTTAACCTCGTAGTTCTTTGCTGATGAGCTTCCGGAAAAGAAGTTGCAACTTGTTGGTATGAGTATTCTATCAATCCTATTAATACATGGGCCAGTATATCACAGAGAACATTCGAAGGAAGATGGATCTAGCATTTATGCTACCCCAAAAATTTCATGTCACTTGAATCAAGTAAGTAAGCCTAGATATATGGCTATAAAGAAAGCCCTTTACGGGAGGCAACCCAAGATATTTTTATTTGTGCTTTTTATTTTTTACATGCATTATAATGTTAGTTTTATTTTAGTTTACTCTCTGTTTTTTATATAAAGTATCAAATTTTTACACATTTGGATGTTTAAAGTTGCAAACATAATATGGAGTTGTTGATTCATGCGTCTCACTTTTTAGTCCATGATTTTACTATTTTTACTGGTAGCTCTGACAAATTTTTCCTTAATACTATAACCGGAAATTTTCATCCTATATATTCACGTAAATTGGCTTAATTTTCTGAGGTGTCTTAGTCAAGCAAAAAATTCAGTTTGTTGTAGCAAAATTTTTGGACAGACTGCGTTGTTTTGGTACATGCATTCTTTTGTGTATCAAGGTAATTTTTACTTGGATCTTTTGATATGCTAGAATGAGTAGAACATTACGTGCTTTCTGGAAGATATAATTTTATTCTTGAGCAAAATAGCAGCAAAAATAATTTATTTGCACCTCTAATGTCACCCATAAAAAAGAATGGGCAGAAAAGTTTGTGTTGAAGTTTTTTCACAGGGAATGGGGGAATATCACACTAAGATGATTCAAGTATGATGAATATCATAATCTTGGAGATTTTCACGCAACCCCACTAGACTCATTTTGAAATCCCTAGTTTGAGCACCTCTAAACACTGTTTTTTGAGCAACATATAATTTTTGCCAAAACTTGAAGCGTCCTTGTTTTATTTGTGTCTAGGTTTGTTTTGTTTTGTGAGAGGACCATCATATGAGTGTATATGATGCATATGCATTAGCTACTGAACCAAACTCTTTATCTCTGAATGTTCAAAGTAAAATAAGTTGCATACTCTTAAAGTAAAGAAGGAATGCTTAAAAGCTGAAATTTATTTTATGTATTGTATCTCTAGTCTCACATGCTCTAATGAGTGATGATTTGTTATGTGCCTCATTCAGTATTACTTCTTGCTAGTATACATAGATGTTTAATCTTAAGTGTCATTGTTTGATTATGAATGAATATTCTATGGATACTATTGCATGATTTTAGACCTCTTGCTAGCCAAAATATTTGAATTCTTATAGAAGCATAGACTTGTTTCAAAGTTCAACTCAAATCCAATGTCTATCATACCTACCTACATTGCACTTGCCATTCCAAGTATAATGTGTGTGTTTTCCTCCGACCTTTTCAAAATTTCCTTTTTGTGTAATTTGAAGCTCACAAGAAAGTATGGTTTGGTAGGAAATACCACTGTGCATGTTGTTGGTTTGACTGATTATGAGTAATGAGCTAGACCGTAACCATGTTTACTGGGGAAGTCTTTCAACATTGCACTTTTGGGTATTTCACCCTTCGTTGATCATCATTTGTTTTGTTTTGTTGATGGCTATCTCTTGTGAAATAAGCAGAGGTTATTTAAGCAAGTAAGCATGGATTGTTAGAGAAGAGTAATGGACCGCTAACCGAAGCCATGCTTAGTCATGGTAGAAGTTTCAGCAACGAGCATCCTCAATAGGAAGAGTGAAAAAAGAGTTGTGTGAAAAAAGAGTTGTGTGAAATAAAATAGTATGAGAAAAGAAACAAAAAGAGTATGAGAAAAAAGTGAGAGAGAGTTAGAGAGGATGCTCAACGTCTGTTCTTCATGTTTTACCGGTATAGATGGCCTATAGTTGAGATGCACATCTCCTTTGGTCCTTTGTATAGGTGACATGAAGGTACCCCATTACGATACTTAGTTAGAACATGTATGTCAAAAAGTCTTGGTAACCCGGAGTTGAGTAATGAGAGGTGTAGTCCTTAGCATTCAAGAAAATGAGGCAACACTTAGTCATAAGAGGTCAAACTCATGACACATAGATATCTTTATACATGAGATATTTGGTACCTCATCCTTATTATTATTGTTGACTTGAATTGCATATCTCAAAACCAAGTTTTATGCTCTATTTTTTATTTTTGTTGGAGGTTTAGCACATGCATTCCCTGCTTACTTTCTTATTCAAGAGTCAAAAGAAATATTCCTGAAAAGAGAAGACACAAAGTCTTCCAATAATTCTATAGAATCTTCTCAAGCATGCTTTATGATTCATATTACTTGTCATTCATGATTACTTACAATGTTATTTACTTTTATGCCTGTTATGTAGAATATAAGAGTTATCACTTTATAAGTTCATGTTACTTGTTGTTATTCACTATTGATTGAACCTTGTGCTACTTTGCATGATTTAGAAGCTATATATTATAAACTCCAAAGTTCATGTTAGTTTATCACCTTTATGCTCGGGACGAGTATATGTTAAGCTTGGGGATGTTGATGCACGTAAAATGCATACATGAACTTTGTCCTTTAGCATATTTATTTCCCACATATATATGATGATAATAACATATTTGACATTGATTTATGGGGATTTACCAATGATCCCCTTTTATTTCGTTTATAACCCTACAGAACAGGAAAACCTTGTTTCGCGTATTTTTCACTTTCAAAGACCTATACGGAGTCAAATTGACCTGAAATTTTTGGAGCATCATTTTTTCATCGGGAGGAACATAATGGACTCTTGGAGCACACCTCAAGAGGCCTGAGGAGCGAACAAGGCCAGGTGGCGCGGCCCAACTTCCTGGTCGCGCCACCGACCTCCGTTCACACCTCGATCGTACGATTGACTTGATTCATTCACCGACCGACATATTTTGCCCTAAAAACGACTATATATATGGCCCGGAGAGTTCTCGGGAGGAGAGCGCCGCAGAAAGACAGAAACACCAAAACGGAGGCGGCTGCAGAGAAGATTGGAGGGGAAACTCCGTGGAGATCACGGACGGAGGGATCTCCACCTTCTCCAACGTTTTCATCATCATCACCGTGACCAAGAGGGAGTATTCCACCTCTAGAATACGGGTTTGTGGCAGTAGCTTGATCTATTTTTCTCATGTTCTTCATAGTACTTAGTGCCATATGAACTACCTATCATGATTATGGTCATATTTGTAATACCTATGTGGTGGATCCTTGTTCTACGATATTGTTATATGAGATCTGATCGTATTATATTTGTGAGATGTGTTGATAGATGCATATTATTTACCCTGTTCTTAAGTTTATGTTCTGATCCAACATCTATGCAAGAGTGTTTGTGGGGTGATGTCTGTGTTAGATGGAGTAGCAAGGTTTTAGTGATTGTATAGTGACAATATGTTCATGATCTATTATGGCTTTGCCTTTCTTTTGCTACCTCACTAGAGATAAAGTGAATGCATGTGCTATGTTCATCATGTGACAGAAATTATGATCTTGTTTGTTCAAGGTAGCATATTTGATATTTAAACTTCATGTCAAAGTACTTATTTCTATGCTCTGTTAATTCTTAATACAAGATTGATGAAGTTTCATTCTTGTGGAGCATAAGAGAGGTGTGTTGCATCATCTCTATGTTAGGACGTGATGCCCATATTAATATCTGATCTTACATATAATATGAAAAACATTTTTCTTTTTTGTTTGCATCCAAAACAACAAAAACAATCAATCTCTTTACAGTTTTTACTTAGTTAATTTGTCTAGATTAGTTTAGTACTTGTTCTATTAATACTTGTGTTATTTACTTATGTGAAACCTTGTGCTTAAAAACCACATGGTGGAGTTGGGGACACAAGGCATTTAGTTACCTGCAGGATTGCTTGAACAAGAGAGAAGAGAATATTTTTCCATCCAGTTCCCCGAGAGTTCGATATACCCTCGAGTCACCCTTGTGGGGAAGATACTCCCTTAATACAACACTCTTCACTTGGAGTCCAACGTATCAATATTCTTTTAGCATTGTAATTTACAGCTATCGTGGCTTCAATAATGAATTCTAAAAAAATTGTTGGTCTATTGTAGGAGAAGTCATCAACGAGCTCATCATAGATTTTATGATGGAAATGTCAATCTGGAAGGCATAAATTCTTCTTTCGTTAGTTTCATTCCCAAAGTGGATTCTCCCTTGATGCCTGGGGATTTTAGACCTATCTCACTTCTAACCAGTGTGCTCAAAATCATAACATAATTGTTCCAATAGATTGCAAAAAATAATTTTAAAACTGGTGCACAAAAATCAATATGGTTTTTTCTCAAGAAAAGATCAATTCAAGACTGTCTGGGGTGGGCTTTTGAGTATCTGTTTCAATGCCATAAGTCTAAGTAAGAAATTGTAATCTTAAAACTAGACTTTGAAAAAGCATTTGACAATATTGAGCACAACACAATTCTGAAAATTCTAAAGGTTAGAGGTTTTGGGGCAAGATGGATAGAAATGATCCTGAGTACCGGAACATATGCTATTTTGCTGAATTGTGCCCCTAGAAAGAAATTCTATTGTAGAAATGGAGTAATGCAGGGAGACTCTCTTTCTCCCGTGATATTTGTGTTGGCTGCAGATCTGCTTCAATCAATCCTAAATAAAGCCATGAACCAAAAATTAATTGTTAGGCATATGCCTTGTCATGCTTGCCCATACTTCCCTGTTGTTCAGTATGTTGATGATACCATGGTGATTATCAAGGCAGATGCAAAGAATCTTATTTGTCTCAAAGCTTTGCTACATACTTTTGCTGAATCTACTAGTTTGAAAGTAAATTATCACAAGTCGAATATGATTCCCATAAACATGACTTAGGACAGACTTACACACTTTGCTTCAACTGTTAACTGCAAAAAAGGAGCTCTTCCTTTCACCTATCTTGGTCTGGCCCTAAGCATAACAAAACCTTCTCTCGAATATTTTCTTCCAATAGTGCAAAGAGCTTAGACAAGATTGGGAGGGATTGCAGATTTCTTAAATTATGGAGGAAAATTGCAACTTCTCAAATTCGTGCCTGCTTCCATGCAAATATTTTTCATGTGTTGCTTTGATGTCCCTTTTGCAATCCAGGAACATGTGGTTAAATATATGAGACATTGTCTCTGGAGGAAAAAGAATTCAGATGCCCATGCCAATGGTTCTGCTCTTATTGCATGGAAAAAATTGTAGGCCTAAAGGTCTTAGTGTACTTAATTTGGAAATACAAAATAAAGCTTTGTTGTTAAATAACCTGCATAAGTTCTTTAATAACTTGGATATTACTTGAGTGCATTTGGTCTGAGATACATATTACAGAAATGGGAATTTACGTAGCACAAATTCTGAAGGTAATTTTTTGGTGAAAGTCTCACGTGAAACTCCCGGATATTTACAAATCCATGTCCAGATGCAATTTAGGCATTGGACGAACAACTTTATGTTGGACTGATATGTGGAGAGATCGATGCATGCAACAACAATTGCCTCACTTAATCAATTATGCAAGGCAAACTGACATTATAGTTGAACAGTGGCAAACATTGAATACCTTGAATATTTATTCAACCTGCCTCAATAAGCTTATGAAAAATTTCAAAATCTTGAGGATATTTGTCAAAACGCTCTGATAATAATTCAAGAAGGAAACCAAGATAACTGAAGCTACATTTGAGGAAGTTCTAAATTCTCGTCTCAACAAGCTTATATAGCTATGATTGGTTTCCAACCAGTTACAAAGCTTTTTTCTTGATCGTGGGTATCGTCTTGTGAGGCAAAGCACAAGTTCTTTTCTGGTTATTACTTCATGATAGATAAAATACAAGGAATCTACTGAGAAGAAATAAATTGACAGCTTCAGTCCTACTTATGTGCAACTATGCAATGTAGTGATGAAGAAACATTGATACATCTTTTTTGGTCACACTACAGGAATGGGAGAAGACGCCGACGGCCAAACTGTACGCCGACGGCTTTTTATCGGGGCCGTCGGCGTACGGCCTCGCCGGGGCAGCTCACGAACCCGACCGTCGGCGTACAAATACCGTCGGCGTAGAGGAGGCTACGCCGAGGGCAGCCGTCGGCGTCACCTTGGCCCTCGGCGTAGCACCGGCATCGCCTCTGGCCCAGCCCGCGCCATCGTCGCCCGCTCACGGCGTCAGTCAGACGACGACGGCCACCCTCGGCATAGGGCCTGTGCACCCTATGCCGACGGCCACCCTCGGCATATAGGTTTTTTTTCCCTCTCTCATATTACTTTATAATATGTTTCTATTATTTATTTACTAGTATGAATTATGTAAAAAATGGTTCTATTTTTTAAGAATTCGTAGATGCCATATGTAGGTCCCATGGGTGACGCTCTTCGCAGACGGGTCAACCGGAGCCACTAGGCCCAACATTTGCTATCGATGTACATATGGGTAGATCCGCGGGGTCCCCGCCCTACGGTTTCCCGAACCCTAACCCTAACTGTAACCCTAACTCTAACCCTAACTCTAACCCTAACCGTAACCCTAACTCTAGCCCTAACCCTAACCCTAGGGTTTCCACATACATTTCTAACTCTAACCCTAACCCTAACCCTAACTATGGTTTCCATGTACATATGTCCTAAACAAAGCAAAATAAATAAAAAAGTCCACTGGTAAACCCTCGCACGGAGAAAGCTATAGGGGTAGATGTGTGGGGTCCCCGCCCTAGGGTTTTCCAAGTTACAGACCACCGGAGCGTCGGAATCGCTGGAAAACTTGTGTGTGCCCACATGGCATGCACAAAAGTGATTTGAGATGGTTTTATATCCAAGGATACCCCCAAGGTGTGTCCGGCTTCTCGGACAGGGGGTTCCTACACTTAGGAAGATTCTGGATGTATAGGGGGGAACTCCCTCGGAGGTGAACCGGAGAGAAAAGTGATACATTTAAGAACTTAAGACCCAGACACGATACAAAACACTTAAATAACTAGACCCACACACATACCAAAGCGCTTAAAGTACTAGACCCACACACGAACTGAAACACTTAAAGAACTACACCCACACACATGAACCAACACACTTAAAGAACTACACCCACACAGGAACCAAAACACTTAAAGAACTAGACGCACACACAAACCAAAACATTTAAAGAACTACACCCACACACGAATAAAGCACTTAACGCTAGACACACGGACTCGACACACACACATATTAATCAGAGAAGTCGAAATCTTCGTCCTCGGCTGGGGTGTCCTCCGAGCGGTGGTTGTGAAGATCCACGACCACCGTTCATCATCCTCCCCCATGTCGACGCCTCTCCTTTGGCGTACTCTGCTTCAACCGCAGCCTTCCTCTGCCGCTTTCCCGCCCTCCTCTCTCTCTCCCGTACGTCCGCTTGTCCTTCCGAATCGCGCGCTCTGCCTCGACGGCTCCGGGATGGTCTCTCGCGCCACCGTGCCATGAACCGCTCGTCCGCCTCGGTGGTATCAATCCGCCGGCGGCCAGACCTGTACCGCCGCGCTTCACCCCGTGAGCGAAGTAGCGGCTCGGTAGAGAGACTCGAGCTTCCGTCGGAGACCCGACCTCCGGGAAGTTCATTTCGTGGCGCGGCCGGCCAAACCTCCAAGCCGCAACGTCGTATGCGCGGGCAGCAGCCTCCTTCGTGTAGAAGGTGCCGAGCCACACACGCGTACCACCGGCGGTGATTTCAGCCGCGAAATGTCCCGCAGGCCGCAGGCGAACGCCGATGAAGCCCGTGTTGCTACGGCGACGAGGAGCCATCTCAGCGGCAGCTCAGCTCAGAGGATTTTGTGGTGCTGTTGGATGAGAGAAGTGATGAGGGGAGAAATGTTGCTGGTGCTGTTAGTGGAGAAGACATGGCTATATATAGGCCGACGAGGGGCTGAAACGGCGGGAAAACTTGGCGGGAGAGAATGGGTGGAAAAACTTGGCGGAAGAGAATGAGCGGGAAAGGGTGGGCGGGAAAACTTGGCGGGAAATCATGGCGGGAAAAAAGGGTGGGGGAGAAGCAGCGGGAAAGGGTGAGCGGGAAAAAAGGGCGGGAGAGAAGTAGCAGGGCGTAGGGAATGGCCCCAAAACTTGTGTTTGTCCACATGGAATGCACAAAAGTGATTTGAGATGGTTTTATATCCAAGGCTACCCCCCAGGTGTGTCCGGCTTCTCGGACAGGGGGTTCCTACACTTAGGCAGATTCTGCATGTATAGGAGGGAACTCCCTCGTACGTGAACCGGAGAGAAACTTGAGATCATATGGGATGATCCTTGTTTCCACATGTTCCTATGACCTAACACAACCCAAAGGAAGAGAAAATTCCATGGGTCAACTGTCATTGGAGGCCGGTGAAAGGGGTAGATCTGCGGGGCTCCCAGATTAGGGTTTCTTCTACCGGAGGGAATATTGATGTAAGATAGGGTAATTATTGATACTACATGTTCCGATGACCTAACACAACACAAAGGAAGAGAAAAGTCAATGGGTCAGCTGTCATCGGAGGTCGGTCAAAGGGGTAGATCTGCGGGGCTACCGGATTAGGGTTTCGTCTACGGGAGAAAATATTAAGTTAAGATGGTAATTTTTTTTATGCGCATAGCTTGGGAATGTAGAAGATTAAAACAAATTTATATGGACCTATATTAATATATTTTATAATATAATTGACATTAATAAAATTTAAATAGAAAATAAGTTGAAAAAGAAGAAAAAAAGGGGTCTATGCCGAGGGCTGCCGTCGGCGTATCGCCTGGCCCTCGGCATAGCAAAGGGTTAGGGTTAGGGGTCGGACACGGTCGAGCCGGACCGCGCCCGCCCGAGCCGCACCCATCTCCTCCCTGAGCCCCCACGCTCTCTGCTCCTCCCAAGCCCGAGCCGCACCCATCTCCTCCCCGCCGCCACGCTCGCCGCCGCCGGCAACCGCCTCCCCGCCGCCCTGCTGCCCTCCTCCCGAACCCCTGCTTCCCCTCCACCTCTGCAGAACCTCCCCGCCGCCACCTCCACCTCCCCCGAGCTCCCCTCCACCTCCCCTGATCTCCCGCGCTGCCGCCAGCAGGAGCCCCCCTCCTCGTCGCCGCCCCTACAGCGCGCCGGCCTCCACCTCCACCCCGAGCCTCCGTCCGAGCTGCTCCCCCTCCTCGTCGCCGCCCTCGCCGCGCGCCGGCCTCCAGTCGCCGGTTTCCCCGCCGTCCTCCTCCTCCCCCGAGCCTGCCCCCGGCCAAAGGTATGCATCTTCCTTCTTTTTTTACAATTTTTGTATTAATTGTAATAGGATTTGTTGAATAGAATCTAAATAGAAATAGAATAGAATAGAAATCAAAATAGAAATAGGATAGAATACAAATAAAATGGAAATGTTGAATGAAAAAAGAAATAGAATAGAATTTGTGAATTTGTTCTAATAAAGAAATGGAAAGAGAAAAAGAAATAAAATGGAAATAAAAATAGAAATTCAAATGTGAATTTTTTCTAATATTGTAAATTTGTTTTGATTGAAATATAAATAGGCCATGTCGTGACCGCCTTGTCATGAGCACCCCGGCGTGACGATCCCGGATCTTGACGAGCTTCTCGGCGTTCGCCGACATCGACACTCCGTTGTTTGACTACTTCCTCTTCAGCCGAGGGTGAGCTAAATTTCCAACTTCATCTCCGCATTTTCTTATGTCACTAGATTCATTTTCCAAGTCCAGTTGCGTAACCTAGGTGTCACTTCCCGTCCGCGAGCGTTACACGGATAAATATGCATTAGTGGTCCGCATATTTTGAACCGTAACGCTTGCGACATTTACGGGACAGTCGGCGGATGCGTAGTTGTCTACGTTTTCCATGTTCTACTCCGGTTCGAGTCAGGATTTCGGCGGCGCTCCCCGTTGTTCTCCGGATGCACATCCTCTCGGCTTTTGCCGAGACGTGTATCGGGAGAGCAGCGGGGAGGTGCTGCCGAAATTCTGACTTGGACCGGGTAGAGCATGGAGAACGTAGCCAACTACGGATCCGGCGGCTGCTAGGAGCCCACCTAGTAGAGATGTAGGTTGATGCATGCGTTTCGCCCGGTAAAATAAATAAAAATATGATGCATTTAATTTCTTATTTGATATAAATGCTATGTCTGTGGTTTGGCTCCCAATAAAGCGAGAGGATGGCTGATAATGGATGGATGTACAATGAGCGTGTTAGTGCGACCGAGAAAACAGATGAGTGGACAAGGAAGACCCATTTTCTAGTGAATGAGTTAGCGCGTGGTACAAAGGGGCTGGTTCGGGCACTTTGCCCCCGTGTTCGCTGCGTGAAGCGTCAACGTCGTGGGAAGGATGAAATGTATAGACACCTTCCGCAATATGGGTATATGCATGGGTACGTCACGGAAATCGACTTTGATGAGCGCGAACGTGACGGAGGTGAGGTGATGCGGCAGCGGCTCAATGGCAATGAGTACGATGGAATTAGAGACTTTCTAGATGATCTCGTCCATGCCGATGTCCCGGATTCGCCACCTCCGGAACCGGAGGCGCCGCCGAACCGGAGGCGCCGCCGAACCGGGAGGAACCAGAGCCAACCGCGAAGGCCTTCTATGATATGATTGCCGCGGCTAAGAGGCCTCCGTACGAGGGCGCCGCGATTTCTCAGCTCGATGCCATCTCCCAATGTCTAGCCGACAAGACCCGGTACAACACCACCCGTGAGGGCTTTGAAGCAAGTCTGAAAACAACTGGTAACATGTTGCCCAAAGATCATTGTCTGCCTCAAAGCCTGCACGCGACGAGGAGAATTATGAAGGACCTCAACATGGATTATCAAAGGATAGACTGTTGTCCGAAAGGCTGCGTTCTATTTTGGAGACAGGTATGCGGAGGACAAGTACTCGTCCCATCACGTAAGCAGTCTAGGTATGAAGAGGTAACGGGAAAGGATGGTCGGTGAGGCGATCAAGCACCGCAAAGTCGATTCTTCGATATCTCCCATTCATAAAAAGAATCCAGCAGCTTTACATGCACGAGGAGACAGCCAAACAGATGACGTGGCACAAGTATGGGAAGAGATTCGTGGACGAAAACAAGAAGTTGAAGATGGGACATCCATCCGATGGTACGGCATGGAAGAACTTCGATACAAAACACCGCCTTAAGGCAGCCGAGGCTCGGAATGTCGAGTGCGATAGCAACAGATAGGCTTCAATCCATATGGTATGTCCAATGCCAATTACGGTTGCTGGCCCGTGTTTGTTATTCCGCTCAATCTCCCTCCCGAGTCCTAATGACGAGGAAGACCATGTTTCTGTCGCTGATCATTCCGAGCCCTCATTACTCGGGGAAGAATTTGAGTGTCTACATGCAGCCGATTGTGGAAGATTTGAACCACTCTTGGCACCACGGGACATTGACGTACGACCGAGCATCGAAGACAAACTTCTGCATGAGAGTTTGGTTGCAGTATACCATGCATGACATGCCCGGGTACGCCCTAACATGTGGATGGTGTACAGCTGGTAAGTGGCCATGCCCGGTGTGCGAGGCATCGGCTTGAGTTCCTTTGGCTACGAAGGGTCGCAAGTATGTTGCGTTTGACACGAATCGACGAGTTCCTCAAAAGGAGGCATCCGTTTAGAGAAGACAAAAGAACTTCAAGAAGGGCAAAGTTGTGCATGAAAAAGAAGATGTGCCGAAGTTTGATGGTACACTTGTTGAAGCCGAGCTACGTGCTCTCGTGCCGGCAGCGACGCCAACCGGCCATCAATTTGAGGGATATGGTGTAACGCACAAGACTGGACTCACGAGGCGGCTTTAACGAAGCTCGAGTATTACAAGGACCTCGAACTTCCCCATAACATCGATGTGATGCACACTGTAAAGAATGTCGCGGAGTCCGTCTTTCACACATGCCTGAACATTCCCGGGAAGTCAAAGGATAATGTCAAGGCTAGAGTCGATATTGAGATCCTCTCGTGATAGGGAAAAATTACACATGTAGCGTCCTATTGGCCGTCAAAAGAATTGGTTCAAGCCGCATGCCAACTTCTGCCTTGATTCCATCCAAAAGAAGGAGGCATTCAGGTGGCTCAAATACGTCGTGATGTTCCCGGATGGTTATTGCTCGAATATGAGTAAGGGAGTTAATCTTTCGACGGGAAAAGTCACCGGGATCAAGAGTCACGACTATCATATATGGATTCAGCGGCTCATGCCGGTGATGCTTCGAGGGTATATCCCCGAGAAAGTCTGGCGAGTGCTTGCGCAGTTGAGCCATTTCTTCCGCACGCTCTGTGCTAAGCAGATATGTCCCGAGGTTATTGCAAAGCTACAACATACAGTGCCGGAGTTGCTATGCAATTTGGAGATGATATTTCCGCCAGGCTTCTTTACTCCGATGGCACATCTCATTGTGCACCTCGCCAACGAGGCACTCTTGGGTGGTCCGGTGCAGTTTCGTTGGCAGTTCTGTATTGAGAGAGAGTTTAAGTATATTCGAAAGATAACTGGAAACAAGGCCAAGATTGAAGCATGCATAGATGAGGCAATATGCCTTTGGGAGATGGCAGATGCCGCGACAACGTACTATCCCGATGATGTTCCCACTCAGCATAACCCGGTCACTCGTTACAATGTCGACGTGCCCGAGAATGACCCCAAGCTAAAACTATTCCAATTCCCCGGTGGCAAGGCTGGTAAAGGAACAAAATATAAATTGGAGAACGAAGAGAAGGATTGTATAATGCTATATGTGCTTATGAACATGGAGGAAGTGATCCCATTCGTAAGGTAAAATGGTGAACAAATTACTTTGCAGCTAGTAACCTCGTCTCGGTCTAATGCTTATTTTCTCCTTTCAGCGAATTCACGGATGAAATGTGGCCGTATGATGAATTGCCCGAAACCTCGGAGATGGACACTCTACTGAAAGACGGTGCTCCCGGAATTAATAAAAACTTTGTGACATGGTTCATGGAAAAAGTAATTTCTAACCTTTCCTCTTACATTGCAACATGTGACTTGTCCCTCTTATTACACGTAACTAATGCACACAACAAATTTGAAATGTTCTTGTAGGGCCGTGAGAGAAACGTTGATATGATAGATGAGTTGAAATGTGTTTCCCAAGGTTGTAGCCGTGAGGTGACCAAGTATGAGAAGTATGATGTGAATGGGTTTCGCTTCCACACGGAGACGCACCCGAAAGGGCCGGGCGAATCCCAAAACGATAAATACTGGGGTCTTCACCAAAGGAGCCAACAACTTTGATTACTACGGAAGGTTACAAAGTGTATACGAGTTGACATTCAATCGTACGAACGTGCAACTCAATATCGTCGTGTTCAAGTGTCATTGGTTCGACCCAATAGGTGGACAGAGAAGTGATAAGTCCATTGGGTTAGTTGAAGTTAAGCCTTCAACCACCTATAGCGGAGCCGATGTATTTATTGTGGCTCACCAAGCCAAGCAAGTTTATTATTTGCCCTACCCATGCCAGAAAGCGGAACTCAAGGGTTGGGAAGTCGTCTTCCGAGTATCGCCACATGGTAACCTACCGATTCCCTCTGAGGATGATTACAACAACATTGACCCCGTGACATACGAGGGGATTTTCTATCAAGAGGAACAGGACTTCGGGGAATATATTTTAGAACCGTTTGTTCAAGAAGACCTCGGGAACGATGCGAAACTCGTGGTGAGTCGGTGGTGGATCTAAAGGACATATCTATGCTCGAGAAGTTACTTGAGGCGAATGACAATTATGATGAGCCTCCACCCGTCGACCCTTCAACTTTGTACTCACAAGATAGTGATAGTGATAGTGGGCCGGAGAAAGAGAAAGAGAAAGAGATGGAGTATGAGAGTGAGCGTGAGAGCGATGATGGCTGGTGAGGGTCTTTTATTCTTAGTATTTATTTGTCAACATGCTTCTTAATTGCATTGTGCCTTTTATTCTTAGTATCTTCATTTTATTATGTCAACATGCTTCTTAATTGCATTGTGCCTTTTATTCTTAGTATCTTCATTTTATTATGTCAACATGCTTCTTAATTGCATTGTGCCTTTTATTCTTAGTATCTTCATTTTATTATGTCAACATGCTTCTTAATTGCATTGTGCCTTTTATTCTTAGTATCTTCATTTTATTATGTCAACATGCTTCTTAATTGCATTGTGCCTTTTATTCTTAGTATCTTCATATAATATGTCTTTGTGCTTAACTCGTTTTATTCTTCTCAATGCAGGTGACTGGACAATATGAGCAGCGGCAAGGCAGACTCCGAGAGCTTGCTTAAGACGCTGGCGCAGGTGAAGAGGAATATTCCTAGAGTGCCTAGACGGAGTGATCGAGCCCCGGTGCAAAATCCGCATTACGCCGATAGTACCGATGGAGGACGAGGACGAGGACGAGGAGGACGAGGTGGAGGACGAGGACGAGGACGAGGAGGACGAGGTGGAGGACGAGGTGGCGGCGGGGTACACATGGACTTTGACGAGCCACCCTCCGCTTCTGGCGACGTGGCTCCTGAGTTGTACCTTGAGGGTCCGTCTAGTGGGGAGGTGGAGATGGAGACGGAGTCTACACACGAGTCGGACTCTAGGGCTGAGTTGGAGGTGATGGAGGATGGGGGTGCGCCGAAGCCCTTGAAGCTTCGTGGAGAAGCTAGAGTCCCCGATGCGAGGAAGGAGCCGAAGACCCATGATGACAAGGCCCTTATCATTCCTTCGAGCGATGAGTAAGTGTACTACTTCAGAAATTTCGAACATGTATTTTCATCTTGGGCATAATAAACAATTTGGCATGTGTACTAATGTGTGATTTATTTGCAGCAATCTGGACATGGGATGCCAAGCCCCCCGCATGCCTAACGAGCTTGCTTGGGGCTCCGATTAAGAAGTTCTGGCCCGGTAGATACACTCCCCTTAGCACGGTCCCCGGTGGCGCGACGAAGCTAGCCACTACTTGGGCGGACTATGAGGATGCCCTCGCCGTAGGCTTCGCGACATGCTCGCTGAGGCTGTGACCACCAAGTTCGGGTAAGGCATATATTTCTCGAGCACCGTTCATAGTTGATGACCCTAATGTGCTAACTCATGACTTTCACAACTGATTTATACATGATTGAAGTGCTTCTATCGTGTGGACCCGGAGCATGACACGCAGGCGCGTCTCACTTTGCGTGGCGCTTGCGAGAGGTTGACACCGCAGCGAGTGGTACAACCAAAAGTTCACCAGCGCTAGTGCCTTCTGGGCTAACAAGGGTAAGAGGGTCAAGAAGGAGTACTATGTTGGTAACCAGCCTACGGAGGAATGGGCAATGACCATTGAGGAGTACATGTCGGTGAGTAAAATGTCAATGAGATTCTATATTGCTGCTATGTTTTCATTGAATTATCTTGAGCTGAGTATTGCGTTTTCAGGTTTGTCCCGAGTGGGCCGAGCAGCATAGGGAGGCATGGGAGGAGCTGATTAGGGCGAGGTGGCTCAGGCAGGACGAGGAGTTTGCAGCCGTGTCGAGGCGTAACATGGAGAACCGAGGCACCGGTGGCACACACTGCGCGGGAAACCGCGACTACACCCGCTTCAAGGGGAAAAAGGTATGTATGTACATGGAACGACCTTCTTTCATTTCCCGTCATGTCTCATTTGTGGTACGTTTAACTTTTCTTTTCGCGATGCAGGTGGCCGAGGCACCACCTGGGGTGGTGCTTCATGATGCCCAGATATATGACATGATGCGGACGAAGCGAAGCCCAATCCCGCATTGCCTCAGCCACGAGTACTACGGCAATGCCAAGGCCGCCAAGGAGGACTATCGCGACATGGTCAAGTCTCGTCACCCCGAGGTGGATGACCCCTTGAGCATTCCGGTCGACGAGGAGTCGTTGGTCCTGTCGGGGCACGGGCGTCCGCATGGCCGTTTCCCTTGGCTGAATAAGGCGGTCAAGCCTACCCACTCCACGAGCTACACGCGCCTCAAGCATACCCTCACCGCCGATAGCCCCCAGCCTCGTCCACGGCCTGCTCGTCCACCCGCCTACGATGTAAGTTTTCCTCATTTTCATCCTCTTTCCGGTTTTCCTTCCTACATGGCTAAGTGTTTACGAGATTCATTGTTTCTGAAATTGTAGCCTGAGTTTGAGGCGGCCTTCGAAGCCTGTAATGAAGCTTATCAGCAGGCCGCTGCGCAGTGGAATAGGCAGAATACGGCCTACATGGCGTATATAGGAGTAAGTCTGAATCTTTCTTCTCGCGCAAGTAGATGACAAGTCTCAGTTTGATGTTTTATTTCTGCAAAGCCTAACTTGTAACCTATCTTGCAGGAAATGATGATCTCTATGTCTACTGGTACACCGCCACCGGCTCGAGTTACCGTGGCGGGGGACATGCCTATCATGCCATCGAGGGCAGCTTTCGCTGCGACTTACTACGGATCCACACCGGAGGTAAGTTCTTTGCCAAACCGGTAGTTACCACTTTTCTTTGCCTCGCAAGTTGCTAACATGTAGGGAACATGTAGGGAACGGGATGGTCCGGGAACTAGGCATCGCCGGGTGGGCGCGAGGTCACACCGGTTCATGAAGGTGGTCGGTCTCCTGGGCGTTCTGCTGGTGCCTCTCCGTCGACTACTCCTGGGACTACTCCCGGTGCCTCTCCGTCGACTTCTCCTAGGCATAGCACCGGTCCTTCTCCAGGTGGTTCTTCTGGAGCTTCTACCGGAGCGCAACCTCGGGCTGCTCGTTTCGCCAACGATGTGGGCGGACACACCCCGCCCGGGTCCTTCCTCCGCTAGTCGGCACCGGGCTTCTTGCTTGCCATCATTTGCTACCTACTACTATGTATTGGATGACATGACACTCTCCTCTTGTATGCTATTACATGCACCATGTATGCTACTATGTGGATTACATGCTATTTATGTGAATTATGGATGATTTTGGATGTATTTGTATGCTACTATGTGGATTTCATGCTATTTATGTGAATTATGGTGAATTTGGATGAATTTGGATGTATTGGACCTGCTGAACTGAATTTAGATGAATTGGAACCCAATTTAAATCGAAAAAACCAAATGGTAGGGCATACGCCGAGGGCTATGCCGTCGGCATAGGCCCCTGGCATGACCATATGGTCGAGCCTATGCCGAGGGGGTTGCCCTCGGCGTATGCCGCCGCACCAGCGCGCGCCACGTGGCCAGCTCGTCGCCAGGAGGAGCTGCGCTATGCCGAGGGGGTTGCCCTCGGCGTAGACGCTCAGCTGGTTGCACCAGCTCGCGCCACGTCGCCGCGCCAGGCCGCGCCACGTCGCCTCTGCCGTCGCAGGGAACCTCCTCTATGCCGAGGGCTATGCCGTCGGCGTATGCTGCCCGCCGTTAACGGCGACGGACCGCCGTTGATGATACGCCGAGGGCGTGTACGCCGAGGGGCTCGCCGGCCGTCGGTGTACGACACATATGCCGAGGGCTACCTCTACGCCGACGGCACACCAGCCTATGCCGAGGGACCTAGACGCCGAGGACAGACGCCGAGGGCTGCCGTCGGCGTAGCCTACGCCGAGGGCCAGGCGTGGCTACGCCGAGGGCAGCCGGCCGTCGGCGTAGTGCTCCGTTCCTGTAGTGTCATGCCGTTTTGCTGTCTAATGTTGGGATTTTGTAACCTCTCTGTTCTTGAAGCCTTTGCAGATATGAGATCTAAACTGAAGCTTCCTTTTGCAATGGAGATCATGATTTTAGCAGGATGGAGGATTTGGATTGTGATTCTCTCCAGAGCTGTCTGGGTGACGAGCAGGAGCTACCGCCTCCTCCGCTGTCTGATCGCTGGCAGCTGGCTCAATCTCATCGGCTGGAGGGATTGCCATCTCGAGTGTCCCTGACCCCTCGCTCGTGTGCGGTGTGCTGTCCGGGCTGCCGGCCACGTCGATCACGCTGTGCTCCTCAAGAGGGGAAGAAGGGTGCAACATGATCTCTTGGATGGGCTGCCGGAATTTGAAGATCAGCTGGACGATGTGCTGCCGGAATTTGAAGATCAGCTGGTCGATGGTCTGCCGGAAGTTGAACATCAGCTGCAAGACGAAGCATGCGAGCGAGATGAGGCCGGTGATGAGGAACAGACCCCGGAAGGTGTATAAGCTGAGGCTTCTGGACCTGAACGGCGAATCGCCATTGTCAGGGTCCCCAAACCACTTGCGCTGGATCCTGGCGATCTCGTTGCTCTCGGTGAGCTTGAGGATCGCCTGCGACAGGTCCGTCACGTACGGTGACCCCTTGGGAAACGCAAAGCCGAAGCCGCCAGTCATGTTGCGCTGGTCGGTCATGGTGAAGTTATCGCTGTAGGTAGTGAGGAACATCTGGAAGTAGGGCGTCTCGTTGACGATGGCGCCAATGCTGCCGTTGAGCAGCGCATCAAGGAAGCTCCGCGCGTTCGGGTACCGCACGATCCTGTCCTGCGGGAATCCCGACTGCTTCAGAGCCTGGCCCGTGAAGGAATTGTTCATGATCCCGACCTTCTCCGTGCCCCGAAGCAGCTCGCCATAGTCGGCAATGGCCAGCTCCACCTGCGGCACCGTGAGCATGGACGTGAGGGTTGCCGTGTAGCTGGACTGCAGGATGAGCACCACGAACACCCACACCACCACCACGATCCTCGACAGGTTGCTCTTGAGGTTCTCCCTGTGGGCGAATACGAGGGTGGAGAAGCCGAAGTAGAGGCTGGTGCCGACTTGGTTGGACAGCGTCAGCTTGCCTTTGGTGCCAGCTTGGTTGGGTGTGAGCTTGCCCTGACTGGACGGCGTGAGCTCCACTTCGGCGCCGAAATCCCCGTTGTGGCTGTGCTCGATGGCCCAGACAACAAAGCTAATAAGGAAGAATAAGGCCCCGCTGACAAGCCAGAGATCGTAGCAGACCGGCTTCAGAAAGAAGAACCACGTGAAGCTGCTGCTCCGTTGGTCGCGCAACGATACAACCATGGCGATGTCTGTCGCCATGTAAGGCAACGTGAAGTCCACATGCTTCGCTCGCTTCTCCGTGATGGTCATGTCTGCCACCGCCGCGTCGAACGTCTGCACAAAATTAAGCAAAGGACAAGGCGGCAAGGTTAGCCACAACGTGTTCGATAGGAATCCTTAGAGGCAGGCATTGTATGAACAGATAAAGGATCCCAAGGCTAGTTCCTCTTTGAATTGTTTCCTTCGTGCCGCGTTTGGGGGACGTCGCTCCCCAGCCGCGTCCCCCAAACAAAATTTGAGATATTTAAAACTTAAAATAAATTCATTCAAACTTGCTATATATTAAATAGATTCGAAAGAAATTCGATGAAATTTAAACTAAACCCTAATCTAGTAGTACTTGCGGCGGCCAGATGCGTCGTAGTATTTGTGGAAGTTGCACATGTTGTCGGTGACAACCTCCTGCTTGACGCGCTCGTCGGGCTCGTCCTTCACCACACCTCTTGGCCAAGTCTCGCCGTCGTCGGTGAGGTCCACGAGCGGCTTCCTGGTGTCGCGGATGGACATGGCGATCGCCTCCTCGAGCTCGCCCCTCCAGGCGTCCTTGTTGTTCAGTGACGCCACGAACGCCGCTCGCAAGCCAGGGCAGTCCTCGGGGTCGTCGCTGCTGGCGATGAGACGCTACTGCCGCTCATACTCCACCAGCAGTGCCGCCTTCCCGGCTACCTAGTCATCCTGCTCCTCCTTCACCTCCGGCTTCGGGATGAGGAGGGCGTCGCCGCCGCGCCTTTGCTGCTGCCGGCTGCCGCTGCCGCCGCGCCTCGGATTGATGGGCGGCGTCACGGACTCCGGCTCCTCCTTCACCATGCGCTTGGGGACGGTGTAGGGCGCGGCACGGTGTGACGAGGATGGCGTCGATCGCGCCGGCCCTAACGAGGAAGAGTTGGAGGAGGACCAGTACGTCCTCCTCGGCTGCCAGCGTGCTGCGGAAGATGGTGGCGGCGATGACGGTGTCTCCAACCTCGAAGCTCCGTTGTGGATGTCGTCGACGACGTTCTCTAGGGTGCGCCCCGGAACTCCCGAGAAGAGGACGCGCCCGTCCTTGTTCCAGCTATTCCACCGGCCGACGAGGCCGGTGGTGCTGTTCATATCGACGTCGTGCTGCGCCAGGAAGTAGGCAACCTACCAGGCGTCGTTGCCGGTGGCCGCCTAGGTTGGATCGGCCCACTCCTCGGCGGTGAGGCGAGACCGTTGGGCCCTGATCGCGTCCCTCCAGCGCTCTGTGCCCGGCGACGGCAGCGGTGGGATGCCTATGCCTTTGACGACCATCCTCCACCCGCCGCTGCTTTGCAGGTGCATGTCTGGCGGGACGGGATATCCCGCGCGGTACAGCGCCACGCCTCCGCCACTGTGAGGCTGCCGCGGCCAAAGCCGTTCGCCGCGGCGATCTTGTGGGAGGATGACGACATTGGCTAGGGAGGAGGAGATTTGGGAGCAGCGAGAGATTGGGATGAGGAAGGAAGCAGGGGGCGCTCTTAATGTACAGCGGCGGCAGGCGAAGTGGCAGCGGGGCGTTGGACGCAATAAACACAAGCGCAGATGGCTACACACGGCCATGCACGACGAGACGCGTCCCTGCGTCGCCTGGGAAATGTGGGACGCCATTAACGTCGCTTGACCAAAGGTAGGCGACGGGGTTTTAGTCTTCCGAGCTGCTGACGCGTCGGGCCCTCATCTCCTGGCCTCGCATTTCGTTGTGTTCGACGTACCCGGAACGTCCCCTGTGTAGCGGGAATGGGCTCGAGGCGCGTATTGGACCGCGCCGGACAAAAAGAGGCTTTGGGGCACGCTGGTGGGAACGTTTTTCGTCTGGCGCGCCTCAAATTCCTTTAGAAAACTCTTTAGGGGAGGCGGCTGGAGATGCTCTGAACTAGGCCTGCATTCCATCCTCTGCTAATTCTGTGGCCGACTTGCGAACAAGGTTTAGTTTGCTTGGAACATCTGGAACCTGAGAAATAGACGTGGATCTTTCAGCATGCCTCATCTTCTCTCCTGCCAGCTTTTGCTATAAAGATCGAGTCCAGTATTCAGGTTGCTTGCCTATCTATCAGGCCGGTGTTATAGTTCTCAACAATGTGCAGCCAACATCTCTCCCTTGTCTTCCTTCGGTTTGACCCTTCTATACTACTCTCAATCTTCATGCAAAGGCATAACACTAGTTGTCCAGACTTAACAAAAAATCCTTCACCTGGTTTAATGTTACCGATAAATGTTCATCTAAAATATCCCCCCTTATCATTCGCAAAAGAAATCTTCCTTCTCAAATACATCGTCTATCTTATCAAAGTCAAAGTTTATAAAAATTGACCAACTTTATGGAGAAAAATATCAAATCAGTATTCCGGTAGTGACTATATCATTAGAACACAAGAAACACATGTTCATATACTATGTATATTTAATATTGTTGGTGGGTTATGATGATATGGTTTTCAATATAGTTGGTCAAACATTATAAACTTTGACTTTGACCAGCATTTTAGTAAGGAGGAAGCATAGTTGAGCTTTCTACAAATGCTGGATATCTCTAGGCTCTATTCATATCAAGTCCATCATAGGCCTCTCACATCTCTATGCATATATGAATGATTGGCCTTAAAACAGCACTCCTACTTTTAATTGCATTGGATGGAATTTGAATATCCAAAGTTGAAAGTCTAGATCCGTCCCTTGGCCCCATCATCATCAACCTTTGTCCTTTCTTTGGCAAACTCAGTCAAATATATGCTCGCCAACGTTTTCGGCGACAATAGCGTTTTTCCATTGCTAAGAGAAATAATAGGAGTAGGATTTTTCTCCGCGACGACAATGTTGGATTCTTTGGGCACATGTTGATTACATGTAAAGACTTTTCTACGGCAAATGGTAGCGGGAGCAACCAATGCAGTGGTCCTTGAAAAGAAACGGCGGGATCAAGTAGGATGATAGTGATATACTAGGTTGTTGCTTGGGACAAGCTACACCTGCTAGTATGTGCCAATGGAAGCGGTATAAGCAATTACACTATAATAGCTACGTACTGCATCTTCCCCACAAACCCCCCCACCCACCCCCCCCCCAAAACCGTGGAATGCTCTACTGGCGTCACCGATGGAGCGTCTTGTTGTTACGTCGTACTGGGCAAGTGGACTAGTGGTAGCTGCCCTGGTCTTATGTCTTGACCGGGAAGTTGAAAAACCCCAGTTCAGCGTTCCAATTCGTATGGATATATACAATGTATCGACAAAGAAAAAAAAATGTAAAATGCCCTTTTGAATCGGCTGACGGAAGGAAAGCGAGTTGGTCGATACTTCCAAACGAAAAAAGGATTAAGGCAAGGCGATCCATTATCACCAATACTATTTAATATAGTGGCTGATATGTTAGCCATAATTATAGAGCGCTCAAAAAAACGATGGCCAAATTGATGGAATAGTGTCGCACCTAGTGGATGGTGGGCTATCTATACTTCAATATGCCGATGATATGATTCTCTTTATGGAGAATGGCCTTGAAAAATGTGAGAAATCTGAAATTAATATTATCAACATTCGAGCAACTATCAGGTCTCAAAATTAATTTTCACAAAAGTGAAGTGTTTTACTGCTTTGAGGCCCAAGACGAGGCTACACTCTATACTGAACTTGTTGGATGTGGGCACGGACAATTTCTGATCAGTTATTTAGGTATTCTGATTCATTATCGGAGGCTCGCAAATGTTGAATGGAAACATGTTGAGGAGAGGCTAGAAAAACGATTGAGTAGTTGGAAAGGAAAACTGCTATCCCCAGGTGGAAGATTGTTGGTTCTCATCAGTTCAGTACTAAGAAATATGGTATTGTATATGATTTCATTCTTACAATTACCCAAAGAGGTCTTTCACCGATTAGATTATTTTCGATCAAGATTCTTTTGGCAAGGAGATAGCGAGAAGAAGAAATATGGACTGACTAGATGGAATGTAGTTTGTCGTCCTAAAGATGATGGAGGACTTTGTATTCATGACCTACAGGTCAAGAACAAAGCCCTGGCTTTTCAATCTTGTTACCAAGATGGAGTGTGGGAAACTTTTATAAGGGGAAAGCGCATTGGCTCATGTGCATTGTCTCAGATTCATTGGAAACCATGTGACTCGCATTTTTTTGGATGGACTAATGGTGACGAAGAAATTATTCTTTCCATATGGTTCGTTCTCTATCAAGGATGGCTTGAAAGTAAGGTTCAGGGAGGATAAATGGCTAGGTGACGCTAAACTACGGGAACAATATCCGGCTCTGTATAATATAGTGTGCCACAAAAGCGATACACTTGCTAAGGTGATGGAAACTTCCCCACCAAATGTGACGTTTAGATGGAAACTTCTACAACATCTGGTTTTGGTCCAGTTGACGCAGGGGATAATGAGTTTCGATGGAATTTGCATGGGAATGGTAAATTCCCAGTGGATTCTATATTTCTATGTACAAAACTTTAATCCAGCCAGATGTGCCGGACGATAAAAAAATTGGAGGATGAAGATTCCGCAAAAAAATTAGCGTGGTATCTTCGTCGACGTGTAATCCTCATTAAAGACAACCTTATGAAACGCAATTGGCATGGAAGTAAAAAATGTTTCTTCTGTCATCCGGACGAAACTATAAAACCCTTATTCTTCCAGTGCAAATTTGCTTGATGTATATGATCCAGTCGTCCAAATAGGTTCTACCTTATACCCGCCATGTAGCATTGCAAATATACTTGGCAATTGGATAAATAGTGTGGGTTGTAAGTTTAAACTACTTATTAGGGTGGGAGTGGTTGCCACTATTTGGTCGATATGTCTATGTAGAAATAACAAGGTTTTTAATAATAAAAATCCAACTCTTATGCAAGTTATCTACCGGTGCACAGCTATTCTCCGTTCATGGTCGTCTCTACAACGTTGATCTTGTTTGTTAGTAAACCTCGAAAGTTGATCCCTTTTGTTTTTCCAAATTACTTATCGAAGGTTGAAACGCATGCTTAGAAAAAACATATTTTATTGACCAACTTTTTTCTGATGATTGGTTGCTGGGAATCTGCTTCCAAGTATTGTCATTCTACTACACTCATCGCATTAAGATTCATTTTAAGAACTTCCATTTATTGTATTTTATTTTTTGAGTCCTTTTTTTGCCTTTTTTACCAAAGGGATTCCTACTATGTTAAAATAAATCAAAACAGCAGATCGGATTCTTAGATTGAGCTCAAGTTTTTCCAGATTACTTATCACATTATGTTTCATCACCAAAATAAGTATGGTGCTGTCATACTCTCCTCTTTATCTCTCACGCACACATGCAAGCATAACGATCATAATAATTATCTTACAATGATGCACGCCTTTTCCCTCTTCTTGAAGATTCCCGTGAATGCATTATAAGAGTTCAGAGCCAACCCAAATTTATAACATCACCAAAATACTTTTCAATTCTTCATTAAATTTGAAGTAATTGTATCGTATAAGTTGTATACGTACCCTAGTACTTCTCAATTCTTTATTAAATTTGAAGTAATTGTATCGTTTAAGTTGTATACGTACCCTACTGACAATTAATTTATGTTTACCATTTCTCTATATCACCGGTGGCTCCTCCTCTCCAATGGATTCCCTTTTCATTTCTCACTCCAACAAGCTCTTTAAATACCTCTCTATAAAGCTCACCAATCTTTAGTTTATTATTTTTATTCATCTAACTATCAAATGTGTTCGAGTCCTCACATCTACCTTAATGAAAAAGCAGGGGTGGAATCCCTCGTTTGGTCTTGTTATTTATTTCATCTAACTATCATATAAGCACAACAATGCCCATGTTTTTGTTGGTTATATTATTAATATATTATTTTTTATTGTAGTAAGAATATATTATTTGATCTTCTCTTTTATATATAGTTCTAAATTTTAATAATTTTATTTGTTCTAAATTGTATATCTGTCCTCCATATCCTATCCTCTTGTCGGTTGCCTATCTTCCTATCCATTTTCTGTAGGGCGGTGTGGTAATCTCTTTCTCTCATGTGGTCCAGTAGCATAGGTGGTGGTGTTTGCTAACACTCCCACCCTCTAGTAGCATTAGCCGATTATCTTAGCCAATATCTTTTCTTTCCATCCATCCCCCCCCCCCACCCCCCCACCCGACAGTAGTAGTAGCAGCAGATGTTTCATGTCTTCTTCCATTGATCTAGGGTTTCGGGATCTCAGATGGCAACAACACCAACAAGAAAAGTTTTCAAGCTTGGGTAAGGGAAGGTGACGCGTGAGGTTTTGTGGAAGATGTCAAGCCTCTTCCAGGTCAATAGAAAAGCCGAGTGACCAAGAGGATTTGATCGAAAGTTTTGTCTGTGCATGTTTTTGGAGCAGTAAATTTTCCCAAAATTAGAAGGCTGATGCCAATCCATTTTAACTAGATTAATGTTGACATGTTTTGAGATTTTTCTTCTGTAACTTCTACATAGTTTTCACTTATTTAACAGATTATGACTACTTAACTACTAGATTAAAATAAACTTGTTGTCGTATTCCCAAACAGCATGTTGCACCAATACAAGACTTTCATGGTGCTACTTTTGTGTCATAATATCACTTTTTAGTTGTTGGTAACACATGGGTATATATTCAATAGATCTACATAACACTGCAATGCAATATATATGTAAACATTCCCCGCAAAAAAATGTAAATATTTATATGCTAATTTTATACTATTATTGCAGTAGTGTTTCATTGTCAATATGACAGACATGGTACTATAATCTGGCAACAGATGGGGAAGGTTTTTTTTTTAAACAGAACAAGATTGTATCTAGTTTTGAAGCGATCACTGTGAGAACTAAAATAGGTCGCTAAATGGTTGCGCTTTACAAGCGTCGTGCGGGAGAGCTGCCTAGCCTTCATTGTACGCGATTTTGCGGCAATGAAATGTGTAGCCAACATTGCGCGTGAGCTCACCCAATTTCTCACACAAATGTCTCAATGGAAGGCTAGTCTCACATGTGAGTGTGAAGATAAAAAAGTATGGGTATTGTATTTTTGGTATGTTACAAAAATTGAAATATTTTTGGCTACCCAAACCTTATCTATGCATGAGGTGTCGCGCAAAGTTAATTCTCGATCGATTAGGAATTTAATTGACACTCATTCAAATGACATCATCTACTTTCATGTGAAATTTCCCTTCATCAAGGTGATGCACTGTCCCCTGCATCTTCCGTATCATTGTTGATGTCCTTAATTGCTTCGTCGGTCGTGCTTGGGAGACTGGTCACCTGTCGCATCCCCTAGAAAACAACCTCCCATGCTTGGTCCTGCAGTATGATGACAATATTCTCATGCTCTGTCGTGCGTATGTTGACTCTGTTAGTGATATCAATCAAGTGTTCAAAGATTTTGGCGCTGCCACTAGCCTTGCTATAAATTTCCACAAGTCAAGCTTCATCGTCCCCATGCATGTCTCTGGAAACTAGGCTGCTGATACGAGCACAATCATTGGTTGTCACTCATGTCTCCTCCTTTCCCCAACCCTACCTCGCCCTCCCGCTCCTCTCTATACATTCGGCAACGGTGCCTTTGCACCCCTTATATCTAGCTTTGAGAAACTTTTCTCCGGTTGGAAAGCCTTCTACTCACTTGATCACTTCGGGAGGACGACGACTGGTTATTTGTAAGGCCGTCCTCAAGAATCTCCCTACCTACATCGTGTGTCCTTGCTTTGTTCTCTGTGGTGTGGTTGAGGGTACAGATAAAATAGGTCATGCTTTTCTGTGGACTAGAAAAGATTCTTGTTCTTGTGTTGGATATCTATCTAATCTCTTGGCAAAAAGTTTTATTAACTAAGCAAAAAGGTGGCTTCAGGTTTTGTGAGCTACACCAACAAAGTCTATGCCTTAAACTTCGTAGAGAAGATGCACTTGCCATAACGGCTCCAGTGGAAGGACTGGTTTTGGCACCACTACTCCAAGGATCTTGGTGATGTCATGGCTTCTTCATCATTTTTTGCGAAGATTTTCAATCAGGCCTTGCGGTCTACAGATCTATCACCAGGGTCCATCTCAGTGATTTCCGCTTCACACGTTTTGGCATGATAACTGGGTTGGTCTTGGTGTCCTCCGCTTCAGGTTTCAGGCGTTGTTCACTCACTTCACCAGGCCTAATGCGACTATCGCCCATATCGTCGCTGAGGGAGTTATACCTTTGTCCGCGCTTTACTTCCACTCCTACGACAGAGTTGCTAGAGATTTAAAACATCTATATGTCTGAACTCCGAGATGTCTGTGACAATAGGTCCCTGGCCTAGGGCTCAGATCTTGTCTTCAGTTCAAGGGCGGCATACAAAATAATGGCTCTGAGGCGAGTGATGGACACTTATACCTGCATTTCCTGGAGTTCCCCTCACCCTTTGAAGATTAAGATCTTCTCGTAGCTAATGTACATCGACATGCTAAGTACACGGGCCAATCTCTTCTTCAAAAATTGTGCTCCTTGAGCCTTGTGTTAACTGGTCTCTTGACGAAACTAGGTGACACCCGCTCTTCGTGTGTTCAAGAGTTGTTGCTCTTTGGGCTCGCATCAGTATGCCTATTACTCTAGGTGAAATTGACATCTGGTGCATACCCTCGTGGGTCGCTCTTGCTCCCATTGTCTAGCACGATGGTGTTATGGTTGTGCTATGGAATCTTTGGAAGTCTAGGAATGATGACGTCGTCAACTCTATCAAATGCTCCCCATATGTTTTCATAAGAAGATGTTGCACCGATCTTGTTGTCTGGATGTATAAATTCAAGAATAAGGAGAGAGAAGTTGTTCTGTCCCTTGGGGCTTTTCTGCCTCCTTTTACCCCTTCACACAAAGACCATTTTCCTTCAGTTTGAAATGGGCTAAGCTAGCCCCTCCCCCGTGTACTCTCAAAAAAGTGTAATTTATGTTTAACTGAAAATTTTATCGCAATAAGTAGGTGCATAAATCATGATGCAAAACCGAACGGCCTTGTAGTCGATTGAGCTAACTTAATTCTCGACTGACCTAGAAGTAGGAAAATGGATATTTGATTTGGTTAGTTAAAATATGGTTACACTGTATTGGAGATGATCCTAAGAGATCATTCAAAAATTATTCGTACTACCTCCATTTAATTTCGTTATAAATTGAGGCTTATAAATTTTTGCCAAAAGTCAAATAACGTAAATGTTGATCATGTTTATAGCATAAACTTTCAACAACTATGATACTGTATAGCTAATATGGCATGCAAATACATTTCATCGTAGTATCTAATGAGAATTATTTGTAATTGTATCGGTTTATAATTTTTTTTATAAAACTTGTCAAACTTTGTAGTATTTGACTTTGGAGATTTTTTTTTTGGAGAAGTACTTATCTAGTTCTTCGAACATGCAATGACTAGATACATTTTGCAGAAAGCAATAACATAAAGCAGGTGAATTAACTTACCCCATTTTGAACCGCGTGGACTAGCGTGTCGTAGGGCTGAGACTTGGCCTTGACGTACTCGAACGGCAGCGCGTAGGGCAGCAGCCTCGAACACGTCGATGACGAACCCGCCGGCCGTCGTCTGGTTGGTGACGGGGTCCACGTCAAGGTGCACGATCGCACGGTAGCTCGCCGAGACATACCCCGGCACTGCCACCCGCAGCTTTCTCGCGCTCGTTGGCTGCACCCATCCACTTGGCTGCACCGCCGACTCTCCGGGCCAGATCACCGGCGAGAGCTCGCCGCCCGGGATGTCGGAACGGCGGCTGATGTGCCGGCTAAGCCCGAACCGTGGTGACCAGAACCCGATGCCTCTCTCCTTTCCGCCTTCTATGATGTTTAACACGCGGTAGGCCGGTGCTACAAGCTCGCCGTCGACGAGCTCGAACCTGCCGCCGAGACCCTCGAATTTGTTGTCGCTGAGAGCTCGGAGGAAGCTTTTGCCTGATCTAGACTTGCCGAGCCCCGAGATGTCATTGTCGCCGTCCGTGCCTCCTACCAACCCGGGTGGCGACGATAAGTCGGCGCCGCTGAGTCGCTCTGCCGCCGAGGCCACGGCCCAGGCGGCGTCGTAGGCCCAGACGGCGTAGCAGCCTATAATGGCGTGCGAGAGCTCGCCGTCCGGGTGGTCGCGCATGTACCGGTGTGCCCACCGCTTCTTGACGTCCCGCAGCCGTGGCGTGGTAGGCACGTACGGCGCAAGCCCGATGACACCCTGAGGCGGCTGGACGGAGCCGAGGAGGCCTGTGAGCCCATCGGTGATGACCCACACGTAGCCTTCCCCTATCATGCCGGCCTTGACGGCGGCGGCGAACACACGGCGCGCGAGCTGGTGGCGCGTGTGAAGCACGAACACGCAGGTCTGCTCGGACTCCAACTATATTCAGATTACGAATCTTTTTGTCCATCGTTTCTCACACCAAGACATAACTACTCCAAACACCAACCCATTTATGGTATATACTGTTTCGGGGATTAAAAGTCAGATAGCCATATGAATTAGTAATAAATAAATCAATCTAATGGGAACTACACTGTAATAGTCCATTGCTACTGTATGATATAACAACACCTTGAATCGGGCTACAAAAACAGAGGAAGGGCATCAATTTTTGCATAGAAGGAAGTAGTGACCTTTGCTCAGTCTCAAATTTAACAAACACCAAGATCCAGTCACGTACTTCATCAAAACTCTCTGTATAAAAACCATTGATGTACCATTGATGGACACATGCACGCAAGCAACCACCAAGTCGATCCGGCAGGAAGTTGTTCCTTCGTGTTTCCTCGATACCGGCCGCATCCCTTCAAATACCTATCCAACACCATCAACACAAGTAGTAATATTGATCAACTGATGTGTAAATGTTCCATCTGACACAGCAAACTAATTACATAGGTACGGGAGGGGGAACATTTGGCACGGATTATGCACATCCACTCCTACAGATCCAAAGGAAGAGAGACCAACGTGCTAGGGAGCTTAAGATTGGTTCTTTTGCAAATTGATTTAGTTTCATGTTCTGTTCAAAGTGCAATAAGAGCGATCAGTTGGGAGGAAGGGGAACTTGAATATTTTACTTTGGTTACAGTTTTATGTTCTTTTTGTGAAACAGTAACCATGCCTCCCAATGAATTTGATAGTAACCATGCCTCCCAAGTCCCATCGAATTTGATAGAAATTTTATCTAACAGATAGTGTTTGACCTTGCCTCCCAACCAATTTTTACAGTAACCATACCTCCCAATCGAAATATCTATTATGCATGAAACTTTATGAAAGTTAAATCAGACAAGGACATGAGACACATGGGTAAAAACACTCTTTTGTACCTAAAAGAACTCGAGGGCTATTGATGTCAAATCATATTACAATGCAAGGGGAGTGCTTCAAATAAATAATAATTTCTGTTAAAAGAATATAAATGTGTCATGAGTAACCAAAATTAAATGGATTGGACATGCTTCAAATAATATCTATGACCATCCATCAGATACTCGGATTATCAACCTCTGTTGATAACAACACTATATGGAGCATATAGTCCTACAAGAAGGATTGTATTTTCAACGGAGTGTCGCCTTACCTATACAGATGCAGAAGAACTTTTAAAGAGCTAGAATAAAAAAATACAAAGTTATCAGCCGCCATGATCTGCCTTAGGCTCTTAATAATCAGTCCCGTTTGCAGCTTGTGTTTTTAGCTTTTTATACTTTGTACAGTGTGAAGAGCATTTAAAGAAGAATTTCATGTGGCCAGAGGTTTGCTTGGGATTAATAATAATTTCCTCTCCCTTTATGTGCCTCTGTTACTCTTAATAATAATTTCCTCATATGGATATTTACTCGACCAGTGTTGATACTGTTATCAACTGTTAGGGTTTGGGTTGGAACGACGTAGCCCGTTAGGGGCGTCGACTGCGTGTTATATAGATGGAAGAGCCCCATCGTGGCATTGTACAAGGATACCGTATTGGAGTACTACTCCATATACGTGTATACGGAAAACAGAAAACAACCTGAATACAAACTATGTTTAACAGCCCCCCTTACAACCTTGTGAAAGGTTGAGATTACGTCTAAATTCATGAAGCTCTTTCACAGGCAATGCCTTTGTAAATCCATCAGCCACTTGATCCTTGCTAGATATAAATTTGATATCAAGACGTCTCCCTGCAACTCTTTCTCGAACAAAGTGATAATCTATCTCTATGTGTTTGGTTCTAGCATGAAACACAGGATTGGCTGACAGAAAAGTAGCTCCCAAATTATCACACCACAAACATGGTCGTATTCGCAGAATAACTCCAAGCTCAGAAAGTAAAGATTCAACCCATATCAACTCAGTTGTAGCATTGGCTAAAGCTTTGTATTCAGCTTCTGTACTTGACCTTGACACTGTGGCCTGTTTTCTAGCACTCCAAGAGATTAAATTTGGTCCAAAAAATATAGCAAACCCTCCTGTGGACCTTCTATCATCAAGATCACCAGCCCAATCCGCATCTGAGAAAGCACTTAACAAAGTGGAAGAAGACTTCTGAAAAGTAAGACCAACTTTTAAGGTACCTTGAACATATCTCAATATTCTCTTTGCAGCTGTACAATGAGCAGTTGTTGGAGCATGAAGATAGTGACAAACTTTGTTAACTTAATAAGCAATATCTGGTCTAGTTAAAGTAAGATACTGTAATGCACCAACAATGCTTCTGTACTGAGTAACATCATTAGAGCCAAGAGGAGAACCAATTGTCAGAGAGAGTTTTTCAGTAGAGGACAAGGGAGTAGGCGAAGTAGTGCAATCCTTCATACCAACTTTTTCAAGTAGTTCAGTGGCATATTTTTCCTGTGTAAGCAGAAGTCCATGAGCATCTCTCTTTACCTCAATTCCCAAGAAGAAGTGTAAATCTCCCAAATCTTTAAGAGCAAAATCTGCATTTAGATCTTGTAGAAGAGCAGTAATTGCCTTGCTAGATGAACTGGTGACTATGATATCATCAACATAAATAAGAACATATATCATGATGCCGGTCTTATTATATAAGAACAATGATGTGTCAGCTCGAGAAGGAAAGAAACCAAGAGCTTGCAGTTTTGCACTTAACCTTGAGTACCATGCACGAGGGGCTTGCTTTAGACCATACAGAGCTTTATCAAGTTTGCACACAAAATGAGGAACTTGAGCATCTTCAAAACCTGGTGGTTGTCTCATATAAACCTCCTCTTCCAGAACACCATGTAAAAACGCGTTCTTGACATCAAGCTGCCGTAAACTCCAACCCCTGGACACAGCAACTGCCAGAACAAGCCTGATAGTAGCTGCCTTGACCACAGGACTGAAGGTGTCCTCATAATCTATACCATATCTCTGTTTAAACCCCTTTGCAACTAGCCTTGCCTTGTACCTATCAATGGTGCCATCTGCATTTTTCTTGATACGGTACACCCACTTGCAGTCAATGATATTTTTGGTATGATGTGATGGAACAAGATGCCAAGTTTTATTTTGCATGAGAGCATTATATTCCTCCTTCATAGCATCACACCAATGCACATCTTTGGAAGCCTCCGAAAAAGTGTGAGGTTCTCCTAAACAAGCCATATCGTATAGTGCCATCTGTATACTTTTTCGGTTGACGAATACCTCTTTGCAATCTAGTGACATGTACTGGCGGAGCTGGCGGAGGTGGCGGTGTAGACTGAGCAGTCTACATATCTGAGGAAGAAACGGCAGCATCCACTGAATCATCATGAGCAGCGCCCTCCACCAAATTTTCAGCAGCACCTGAATCTGCACGAGAATCATCTAAAGCTGCAGAGGAATCAGGAACATCAGTGTCAGGGTCAGGAATATCAGCGTCAGATGCTGGGTTGTTGTCTCCCTCGGAATCCGTACGCGCAGCACTGGGCGAACCAGGACGTGGCGGGGTCCGCGCAGACTGGTCCATGGAGCCGGCAACATGGCGACCACGTACAGGCGAAACAGACCGTGGCGGGGTCAGTGCCAGGGAGCGGGAGACGTGGCGGCATGGAGACCACGAACGAGTCCGCGCATGTGAACGCGACCGCGCCTGGGAGGGTTCCGTCGCCGAGGCTGCAGCAGAGGAAGGTGGCGTCTGATCCGAGGACCTGGTCGGCGAAGCAACCTCGGGATCAGCAGGCCGATCAGGTGAAAACTGTTCTGGACGCTGAGAGCTTATGGGTACATCATTTCGACTCAAATTTTCTTCTGTAGCTTGCTGTTGCGTCGTAGAATCCACTGCAGCCCTGTCAACATCAGTGGTAACAACAGGAATGATAGGCAAAGACATAAAGGTATCAACGTTTGCATCCCCATGAGACAAAGAAGTGGAAGATGAATCAGTGGGAAGAAGCAAAATTTCACGACGAAGGCGGGAGCCAGCATTTGGGTTTAGATCAGCAAAAGGAAAAACATTCTCATCAAAAACAACATCTCTAGAGACATATACACGACCTGTGGAAGGATCTAAACACTTGACCCCCTTGTGTCGAGGGCTATACCCAAGAAAAACACACCGAGTAGAACGAAAAGCAAGCTTGTGATTATTATAGGGACGAAGGTTGGGCCAACAAGCACAACCAAAGACTCTCAAGGCCTCATAGTTTGGAGGAGTATGAAGGAGACGCTCCACAGGTGTATCATGATCAATGACTTTACTTGGTAGAAGATTGATGAGAAAAGTGGCTGTTAGGAAGGCTTCATCCCAAAATTTCAAGGGCATAGAGGCATTGGCAAGAAGAGCAAGACCAACTTCAACTATGTGGCGATGATTGCGTTCAGCAGACCCATTTTGTTGGTGTGCATGTGGACATGAGACATGATGGATAATGCCAATCTTTTGAAAGAAACTGTTGAGTTTTTGATATTCACCACCCCAATCAGTTTGTACAGTAACTATTTTTCTATCAAATTTACGCTCAACTAATTGTTGGAAATTTTGAAAAACCTGAAACACATCAGATTTCTTCTTAAGCAAATAGATCCAAGTAAATTTACTGAAATCATCAATAAAGCTCACATAATATGAATGTTTTCCAACATAGACAGGTGCTGGACCCCATACATCTGAAAAAACTTGCTCCAATGGAACAGTGGATACACTAGTAGAGACAGGGTATGGTAACTGATGACTCTTAGCTAGTTGACAAGAATCACAAATGTATGGGTTTATTTCTGGCGAAAAAGAAATCTTATACTTCCTAAGAATTTGCTGAACCACAAACGAAGATGGATGTCCTAAGCGGCGATGCCAAGTAGATGAAGATGGCTTTATTGTAATAAAAGCTTGCTTGGAAGACCCAGTGGAGAATGGCACCAATGGGTAGAGACCTCCATAGCATGGACCCTTAAACAGAATGCTCCCGGTTGCTCCCGGTGGCTTGATCCTTGATCAAAAAGAAAAAAGGATGAAACTCAATGAAAACATTATTATCAAGAGTAAGTCGATGAACAGATATAAGATTTTTGGAGGCACTTGGGACATGAAGAACGTTTTTGAGGTGTAGAGAACTATGGGGAATACGTAACATTGAATTACCAATATGACTTATTTGCATACCATTTCCGTTTGCAGTGTGGACATGATCACCACCAGTGTACTTCTCCTGAGTAGTCAGCTTGCTCAATTCACTTGTAATATGGTTTGTAGCTCCAGTATCAGAATACCAATTTGTGTCCACTCCATATGATGCCAAATTGGCATCCTTGTCACCTTGATGTCCCTCATCACGACGAGTGCCACCATCACGTCTGTCACGCTGGAACCTCCACCAACGGGCACTAGCAGGATGCCCATGTTTTGTGCAGATTTGACAATCCACATTGACATAGGGAGTGGGAACCCGATCACGACGGCATCCATCATCATGAGGACCATCTCTAGGACCATCATCACGGCGCCTGCGATCATCATAGCCAGAACGCCTGTCATCAAATCTGGGGCGTCTATCCTCACGCCTGTCATCAGTTCTGGGACGCCTGTCATCACGCCGCTAACGGCTGTCATCACGCCGGTCACGGTAGTCGTCAGGGCGGCGGTAGTCGTCAGGGCGGCGATCATCTTGGCGAGAGCCATATGTGGGAGGTGTACGGCGTGCCAAGTTGGCAGAAGAGGTAAAATCATCTTCAGTAGCATCACCTAGCTTATTCATCTGATCAAAGGACTGCAATTGGCTCAACAGGTCAGTTAAGGTGGTGGAGGGATTTGCACGGACAGCAGTCTTCAGATTATTGTAGGTACCATCAAGTCCATGTAAGAGCGACCAAATCAACTCATCATCATCTAACGGCTTTCCGGCGGCAGCAAGCTCCGAGGCAAGTATCTTGATCTTGGCAAAGTATTTCTCAGCAGACATAGTACCTTTCTTGATATCATTGAGAGCAGAACGCAGCTGTTGAGCCCTGGCCTTTGACTGCGTCGTAGTCAGGGAATTGATGGTCTTCCACACCGCAGCAGATGTTTCAAGTCCAAGCACATGAGAGAGCATGTCCGGAGATAGACAATTCAGGAGGAACCGCAGGACTTGTTGATCCCTGGCTATCCATGTATCATATGCAGGATTATCAACCTGCTCACTCTTGCCATCAGCAGTTACCTCAATAGTTTCTGGCGGTGCTGGTTCTTTTCCTTCGACGAGATTCAGGGCACGAGCACCCCGAAGGGCGGGAACAACCAGGGCTTTCCACACCAAGGTGTTTTCTCGAGTCAGCAGCTGGGCCGGGGGTGAGCCAGGAGCAGCAGCCATCGACGAGATCGTAGCGGAGGATGATGCCATCGACAAGGAACACAGAGATCTGCAGCGAAGATCGACGGCAGGGGATGTTGTCTAGGTTTTTGTTTTGGCTTCTGTAAGGGTTTTGTTGGCGGTGGCAGCAGTTGACGTGCAGCGGCGGCGATCTATTTGGTTGTCTGGTTGTTTGGAGAGCGGCAGCAGGAATTCCTACGGCGGCGTTTGTCAGCGGCAGCAGTCGGTCTGCAACTCGCGGATTTTGGATGGCGGCGGCAGCTCTGTGCGGCAGCTGCGGTGATTTCTTTTTCGGCAGCGATGTCACGGAGAGGATGGCTCTGATACCATATCAACTGTTAGGGTTTAGGTTGGAACGATGTAGCCCGTTAGGGGCGTCGGCTGCGTGTTATATAGATGGAAGAGCCCCATCATGGCATTGTACAAGGATACCGTATTGGAGTACTACTCCATATACGTGTAACAGAAAACAGAAAACAACCTGAATACAAACTATGTTTAACAACTGTAAATCTGCTGAAGATAGAGACAATGAAGTTCGGTTCAGAATTCTACAAAACTATAATAAACAACAAATTTAATTTGAACAATGGACGTGGTCAGGCACTCAGGCCGTTCGGAAACAGGGTGAACCATGCCGCAGGCAACCAAATTATCAGGTTGGCGGGGAATTAGGAGGAAGGAGGGAATGGAGTTTACATGGAAGAATACTTGCCTCCCTCATCGCCGATTGCCGCTCACGTGCCCTAGCGCCGCCGCAACAAGGTAGAAGCAGGCGTCTTGATCTGCGATGGGATATGTGAACGGCCGCGGCGATCTGGGCGCGACCGGCGGTGGCGGTGTGGGTCTGTGTCCGACATGAGTGGGACAGGAGGTGGTTGGGCAGCGCTGGAGCACGGGCGACATGAGTGGGATGGAGGTCGGAGGGGGCAGCGCTGGAGCACGGGCGTTCGACGCCGTCAGCGGTAAGGCAAAGCGGCGGCCTCGTGAGATGCGGGAGAGAGAGGATAAGGAGTTCAAGGGCTGCGTGGATCTGCTAGGCTTGGCCCATTTGGGATTTGCTGGGGCAAGAGCGATGCACGACGAAGGACGTCGACGGAACACAGGAGAGGGTTGACGACGGAACCGGTTTGTCTTTTTTAAGTAGTAGAGACTAGCCCGGTGGCCCGCCCTCGGAAGTGGTATTTTGGATACGAAAATGCTAGACTTATGGAAATTTATTACGGAGATCTTCTACGGACTGAGTTGGAACCACCGAATTGGTTGAGATTTGTTGGCTCCCGTGAAAATAGGAACGTGACTGCATAAAAACAAAATTGGTTTAGTTTTGGATAATAGGTGTGTATGAACCTATTATAAAAACTGCATAAAAACAAAATTTTAAAATGTCAGAAAATTCTTAAATAAGAGTTCACTTGTACACCCGTCGCACACAAGATTTTGATGAAAAATAATATTTGATGGGGCATGCCTGAAAAAGACAAGAAAATGTTTCTTGCATAGTCACGTTGGAGCATCGAAATTTATCTTTTTTACATAAAAAAAACAAAAATTCTGAAAACTTGTGTACAACCATAGAATGTCCAGATGTGTATGCGGAATTTTATTTCAGATTTTTTTTAAAATTTAAATTGCATTTTTACTCAATAGGTTCATATGCACCCATGAGTTTTGAATTAAATTTTACGGTGGACCTCCCAAATGTGAGGGCAACATCTTAAATTTTCTACATAATATGTCTCAATAGTTCTATAGACATGGTGGTCCCAGTTGGCCAACCACGACTAATTAGGCGGGACTAAAAGGGAGGCCTTTACTTGCGGTCCAGTTACCAGCCGGGACAAATGGCCATCCACGTGGCCGCGTCACAGGGTTTGGGCTGGAGAACCTTCAGTCCTGGCCCGTAACTCCAACAGCGACTAGATATTATTTTCAGTAATTATGTTTTTCATTTTTTATTTTTTATTTTTCTAATTTCATTTTTCATTTTTTCTTTTTGTTTGACTTGTTACTCTCTCACTTGGACCATTTTTAATACTCCCTCCATTCCTTTCTATAATGGCTATTGTTTTTTCGCATTTGTTTCAGAATATAAGAGTAAAGCTATGTTTTTTTTGCAAAGAACCCCTTCCACCGATCAGGTCAAGTCTAGAAAATCTGGAAACCGATCTGATCATGTATTTCTGAGATCTGTTTTCGGTTTCCTATTTTATCTGTGATATCGCTAGGGGGTTTTGTGTGAAAAAATGGCTCGCGCTAATTTCCGTGCCAAAAAATAATAGGCACTATAGAAAGGAACGGAGGGAGTACTAATTACACTTGTAGACTTGATCATCACTTCTCGGTCGGTCACCCATCCGCATACTACTCCACCCTTAGCACGCTTAACTTCTTGGTTCTTTCCTGCTGCGCTCCGCGAATGTGATTGTACCTTGTTGTAAATACTACCATATCGATTCTATTAACTCTTATATCATTGTGTAACATTTCTGTATTTTTTGACACCAAAATATTTTTGAATTGGACAAATAATATATGATTTATTATTAGAAAAATGTGAGTGAATTGAATATGAAATAATTATGTATTTATTCATTTATTATTAGTATTAACAAATAATATATGCATTATTCATATAATATTGTCAAATAATTAATATCTTGAAATCAGACGGAATTAGAAAAATAATATATGATTTATTATTAGAAAAATGTGAGTGATTTGAATATGAAATAATTATGTATTTATTCATTTATTATTATTATTATTATCAATTAATATATGCATTATTCATATAATATTGCCAAATAATTAATATCTTGAAATCTGTAAACCGGAATCAGACAAATAATATATGATTTGTTATTAGAAAAATATGAGTGATTTGAATATGAAATAATTTTGTATTTATTCATTTATTATTATTATTATCAAATAATATATGCATTATTCATGTAATATTGCCAAATAATTAATATCTTGAAATCTTTAAATCGGAATTGGACAAATAATATACGATTTATTATTAGAAAAATGTGAGAGATTTGAATATGAAATAATTATGTATTTATCATTCATTATTATTACTATCAAATAATATATGCATTATTCATATAATATTGCAAAATAATTAGTATCTTGAAATCTGTAAACCGGAATTGGACAAATAATATATGATTTATTATTAGAAAATATGAGTGATTTTAATATGAAATAATTATGTATTTGTTGATTTATTATTATTATTATTATCAAATAATATATGCATTATTCATATAATTTTCCAAACAATTAATATCTTGAAATCTGTAAAACGAAATTGGACAAATAATATATGATTTGTTATTAGAAAAATGTGAGTAGGTGGCGCACACCCCGGGCTCCCGCGTCCGCCCATTGTCGTGCCTCCGCCACGATGTTGTTGAATAGGGACGTCACCGAAGGTCGTGCGTTGTGAAAGACCGCTGTGTTTTGGTGTTTCCATATCCAACATGCTGTAAGCATGATAATCGATGAAGTGCCTTTGCGCAACAGGCGAGGGACGGTCTGCACCACCAGCGACCACCACTCCGCGAAGTCGCCCTCAGCCGTGGGAGGACCTGAAGTGGATCGAATCCACGACAGGACCTCAAACCAAACCATCCTGGAGAACGACCAACCTGTGAGTAGGTGGCGCAGTGCCATCTCGGTGCCCCTACTATATCGGTGATATAAATGCGGTCAACTACATTTTGAATGAAACAATTGGATAAAGATCTCGATCTTCACTGCATAATTATTATAACGGTTAAATTGGACTAAATTAGACTTGGTTTAGTGAATACATTTGGCTAATTCCCACATGGTAAAAGGACTGCGCTTAGCAGCAAGCAAACAGGCACGCTGTGCTGCAAGCAAGCACGGACACAAGACACAAGACACATAGTTCATATATATGAAAGACACATAGCTCGTATATATTGAAAGACACATAGTTCATATTTATATGAAAAGACAAAGAGTTCATATATATGAAAGACACATAGTTCATATCTATGAAATTGATGGACTTGGATGTAATATCCTTGAAGAAGCTCGACTTGTCGAAAAGTTGTTTACGATAAAGTTCAAAGAGTTGATTGTGATAAGATTAGATCTTCCGTAGCAATGCTTATAGTCTATGTGGATTATTCTAGTAATCGCTACATATTTCTTTTATGAGATATGCTGCTAGTAGGATGGCAAAATACATTACTTAACAGAAGTGTGTATTAAAGGTGTATACAAGATACAAACCAAGAGTTTTTGCTAGTCCGTGGAATACTAGATAGGTATACGAACTTCAATTGGATGAAGTGAGTATCACGGAGTTGGAATCTTCACCGGGTGAAATAGTCAAAGAGTTTTTGATTTCATGAGAAACGATGAAGATGCTTGCATTTGCAAGAAATTAAGTGGGAGCGCTGAGACATATTTATAATACTTTATGTAGATATAGTTGGTTATAAATGATAAATATGACATCGATCAACATGTTAATAGGATTGATATGATACTACTATCACATACATGCGCGCGAAGCACTTGGATGCGGAACGGAATGGAACTCGGAAGTTAAGCGTGCTAGAGGTGGAGTAGTGGGAGGATGGGTGACCGAGCGGGAAGTTTGACCACGAGTAAGTAATTTGACTAGAGATAAGTGTAGTTAGAGATAGAGACTAAACTATGCAAATAACTAGAATAATAGAAATTCTGAAAAAAATAGAAAAAAAAAACAGAGTAAAAAAAATTAGAAACACAAATAAATTAAAAAAATTAACGAAATAGCCTTTAGTCCCTGTTGGGGACACCAACCGCGACTAAAGGTCCTTCGCCCAGGCACACGCTAGCCGCCCACGTGGACGGGCCTTTAGTCGCGGTTCGTAAGCAACCGCGATTAAAGGGGGGGGGGGGCTTTAGTCGCGCTTAATTGGTCGCGGTTGCGAACCGCGACTAAAGGCCATTTTTCTACCAGTTAAAATTTTGTCACTAGCAGTTAAAATTTTGTCAGCCCACGCCACATGTGTTTTTGTTACACAAGGAGGATCATCACGAGCTTTATCATAAAACATGTTTAACCACATTCCTAATAATGTTTAAATCCATTCATACAATGGTTTTAGTGGGTATATATTCATATTCATCATTAGAAGAATCATCATAATATCTCCCATCAATAAAAGGATCATGCATAATAGTAGGGTTTGATTTGGAGAATTACTTTCATATGTTGGTGATGCGGTCGGAGGTTCTGACACATCCCCAAACTTAGGTGGGACCATATAGTCTTGATTTTCTTCTTCCACCTGTATTTGCATGTTAATATCCTAATATTATTGTCTTCGCCATCTTCTTTCTTCTCTTCCTGATCACTTTCATCTTCTTTGCTTATGCTTTCATCATTTTCCTCCTACAAAACATTAGTGCTCTTTTGTCTTGTGGCACACCTCTCATTATAGTAAACAACATAGATATTATCACTGAAATTGGTTAGGCAATGAAAAAGTATAAGAGTGATACCACTTTTATATTCATTAGCAACAACACTAGTTTCATAATTCTCATCTATGAAAGTTTTTAGTTTAAAGGCTTCCATAAAAACCACAAATCTCTCTACTTCTTCCATCCCTATATGAACATAATTTTCTTTATTATAACTTGCAATTGTAGGTTCTTTATGATTCCAACATGAAAGTACGAGCAACGAATTTCATCATGACGTGCTAGCAACTCTTCAAAAATAAAATTTAGAACTCTCCAAAAATCATACAATTGTTTCCCTTGTTGTGTCTTTTTTATGTTTAAGGTGTAATTCATCAGCATTAGACATAGTAGAAATTTTAATGGTATTTTCCATTTATAATGTTTTTGGGTTTTCAATAAAAGAAAATTAAGTGCAAAACTAAAAAGAAACTAAACTAGATGCAAAAATACAAATAAATAAAAGTAAGTGAAAAACTCAAAGTAAAATAAAGTATATCGAAAACTGAAAGTAACCTAATGCCTAGTCCAAACAAGAACAAAGACTTAAGCGCTACGCTCCGAACAATGACGATAGAAAATATTTTATACCCACAAGTGAAGGGGATCATTGAAATCTCCTATGTGTAAGTATTAGTATCTATCCCATGAGAAGCTGAAGGTTTTAGTATTTTACTACATCAAATTATATGTCACTATTGTAATTATTTATATACTAAACAATCTAAACAAACAAGGATAATTTTCTTTGCAGAGGTTTAAAACTGGAAGTAAAAGTGAAAATTAAAAGGGAAATAAGCAAGCAAGTAAATATGCAAGAAAATAAATGTGCATGAAAGAAAATGCTCTTTTTAGTGAAACCCAATCCTCTATGCAGAAAGAGACAAGCTTAGGTGTGTATTTATGTGAGACAAACGTTTCCAAGGGCATCATAAACTTCATGGCCTAAAGATTTCTGCAATAGTATGGTAAGCTTCTTGTCAAGTTTTAGTCTTTCTGTAAGGAGCCTAAAATAGGTGCAGTTATATGGATGATAAAATAAACCTCTAATGTTTGGTAACTAAGCCATGTACATTAGCCAAGTAGGATTCATTAAGACATAATTGTCTAACAATTTTTTAAATTCTAAGGTCCCTGATCACAACCCTATGCAACTCTAAAGATTTGGACAGTGTTTCTACCATCTCCTGCTATCCATACTAATCTTCATTACATTTAGGTGTATCCCTATGAACCCATATAGGTGAAGTAACCTATAGTCGTTGTTCACATATTACCATCATATAACCACATCAAAGCATAAAAGTTATCCAGATACTCATAGATACTATATAGAAATCACAACCAATCCATCACATGCCCTCATGAACATGGGGAAACTACTTACAATGGAGAGACATTACAAAGTTCAATAGCTTGATAGAGTTTTTTATGGAGAGATCCAACTGAAGGTGGAGGTGGTGATGGATATGGCGTCCACAACACCCTCGTCCAAGGAGGGGGCCGCCAAATCGGCAACCCAGCGGCGGCGGCCTAGGGGTTGCGGCCCCTTAGTTCCCCTACTTCCCTGGTGATGGTTCAGCAATGGAGGAGCTTCTCCCATCCTTGGTGGCTGCCAAGGGGAGGAATTTTTGTGGCTTTTTCTTGGTCCTCAAAAAGATATGGTTTCCCCTCAATATATAGAAGTGGAGATGCAATCTAGGACATGAGATTGATGTCATTTGATCCAATGGATCTTGGGAAACTCTAGAAGTTTTCTAGGAATTCCTTATATCCCAAGGAGTCAAACAAATCAACCATGGGTCGAATTCATCATATATTGCAAGAGTAATAGTCAATCCTGTCACGAACTTTTGAGGGACTCGTCGGTCCAATTGTCCTCCCAAAATCTAGTGCTCTGCCCATTGCCTACCAAGAGAGAACCTCAACTGAAAATTTTGTCCTTTACATTCATTAAACCTTTCCGAAAAAGGGGAATCTATTGGTTTTGCTGTAACCTATGAAAGGGTTTTAGTTTTTAGATATTTGTTCTGGAGTAACTCTTGCCACACACCTTCTTCATTCATTAACTTGTATATCCATTTTCTAAGTAAACTTGTATTAAGACTACTCCTAAACCTCCATGTTCCTTTGGTCGATAAAAGAAATCCCATTTTGTTAGTCTATCTTCCTTTTGTGGCCATCACTTTGCCAAAAGAAACAAGATCTGCAAACATCTAATAGCTTTTCCCCTATAGGATTTTCTAAAAATAAATCTTAAACATTGGAAAACTCGTGAGTAGCGAATTTATAAGAACAAGTCGGTCTCCATAGGAAAACATCTTGCTCGCCCAACAACTGAATTTCTTTTTAAAACGATCTTCTACCGATTTCCACTCACCATTTTTCAATTTTTGAGAGTTAATTGGAATCCCAAGATAACAAAATGGAAGCGGCAAATATCACATCCAAACTTAAGTTTTTACTCTCTCTCTCTCTCTCTCTCAACATCTTTCGCTTTCCCAAAACAAAGCAATTCACTCTTGTGAAAGTTAATTTTGAGACCCGAGAGCTATTAAAAGTGCATAAAACCAACTTCATATTAAGAGCTTGATCTAAATCATGTTCATGAAAAGTATAATATCATATGCATAGAAAATAGAATAAAAACTTTTACATTTTTATCCTTCTTCTTCGGATTCAAAATAGAAGAATATAAGAATTAAGTTAAGTCAATCCAAAATAGAAAAGGAGGTTCATGGCAAAGGAAATAAGTAAGGATGAACTTGAGCACCTATTGGGTCATGAAATGGATATGGCTGAAATATAACTGATATAAAATCTTACTCAACAACATATGAGTGAGACTTCATCCGGAGTTGAGGTTGATGATCATGATCCATCAAAGTTGGAGTATGATATGTATGAACTCCAGTCATTGAATGTATTTTTCATGAGAACTCATCATGTGCAAACTTACCATGTTGCTTTTAGGATGCAACAAGCTCCCAAAGTAGTGGTTAGTATTTATGACATAATCTCTTACTCGCCAACGACAATTATTTAGATGTATATTAGCATGTTCTTGGACAGTTTGGAAACATTTAAAAGATCATCATTTCCATGTCGCACTTTCTACGATTCAAAAAGAGCACATGCTACTGCAAGGGTAAAATATTATCTTCTCAGCTTGGATTGTTAAGTTGGTTGTATATTTGCTCTTTTTGCGCTCTTAGAAGTTAAAGAATCGGTAATGTTTTTGTTGTTGATAGTATTGATAAGATGTAGTCTGTTGTATTTTAAGGATATGAATTAACCATGACACATTCAATAGCCGGACTGGTCGTCTTGACAGAGTGAATAACTGTAAGCTTCAACATAACAGCTACAAATCAGCTAGGTCCATGCATGTATTTTATATTGTACACAGAGAGGATTTTGTACACACTTAACAGGTAATGAATAGCATCATGGCATCCGCACATCATTCCAGTATTACCTTTAAATATGTTGATGATGCTGTTTCAGGATCCCTGCAAACCGGAGTATCCAACTACAATGCAATCATCTTCTCCGGACCCGGTCTGCATGGATCCTGAAACAAAGCATCCTGTTCTCCGGACTCCGGTCACTCTTATATGTTGATGATGCTTTGCCATCACTCTTATAGTGGCAGTTGGTTTTGCTTTAAAGCTAAACCGTCACTCTTATTCTTATGGTTGTACTATTTTTAATTACCGTTTCTTTTTGGCTATTTTGTTGATTGTTATACTTCATATATTACTTACGATGTTCTATAAAATGTTTATCGATGCGAAATAGAGGAAAAATGTGCGTGAGCGAGCGCGAAATTATAGTACTCACTTCGTACAGAAATAAATGTCTCAATATTTTTAAAATACGAATGTATCTATAACTAAAAATATGTATAGATACATTTATATCTAGACAAAATTAGTCACCTATTTTTGAAGGAAGATAGCAACCCTAAGTGGGCATATAATAGGTACCCTTTAGCCTCTTTACATAAAAAACTAAACTAATTTTTTAATAATATTATTATTATAGTTAGTTCTTTTTTTGCATCAAAAAGGGTGGAGGGTACCTCAATAGTGACCCACCTGCATCTATAGGCGGCAGGAGCGGGAAAGAGGGACCAACCTGCCAATCTGGAGCTACTGCTACTCCTCGGCTCACACCGCCCTCTTCTCTACCATGTAGTCGGCGCCAACGTCCACGAGACAAAGGCCCCTTGTCCCGCTGCTGCTCCCAGCTCTCGCCGCCGCCGCCGCCGCCGGCGGCAACGTCAATCCTTGTTCCACCACTCCCAACCTCTTGCTCCCACTCCTGCTGCCCGCGACGCGAAGCCTCGAGATCGGACCTGCGCCTCGCTGCAGACTCATCCCTCGTCGTATCCGCCCTCCGGGCTGCTGCTGTTCCTCGTGTTACCTGCCGCCGGTCAGTGTTCTATCCTTTAGCCTTTGCTTTGCAAGAATTCGGAGAAGCAAACAGAGGGGAACTCGGAATTCTTGCAGAAATAAAGTTCAGTTCAGATCATTGGTCCGATTCGAATTCGAATTGCTGTCCATCCGTCACCTAATGAAACTAGGACTGGGGGTCTTCGGCCTCCCTATATAAGTAGCTCAGAAACCAGGCCTTCGTACAATCTATCAGTCTATCACACGTTGCAGATTTCCAATTATCTGCAAAAATCTTGAGGAAGTCCCCACTTACGTGTTTGTGCCATCACTAACTCGACCTAGGAGTTCTGGTAATCTGTAAAGAATATCCCGGGGCCTGTCTTCTCTTTCCCTGTTCCTGTTCAGTCTGCAACTTTGCAAACGCCCTGCAGTGCAAAAAGATCAGTTCATCTTCTACAATTTCTCCAATGGAGGCCTCTTGCAAAGCCACGCTGAATCGATTACTGAATCTGTCCGCACATCCGAGAAATCTGTCCGCTCTGCTCTTCCGAGCTTTACCTAAGCTGCAGCATCTGTGTCTCCCTCCAACTTCACACAAGAAATTCAGTGTTGATCTGCCACCGATGGAATTGGAGGTTACACCGCCGGAGCTGCCACAGGACGTACTGATGGATATATTTGCCCTCCTGGAGATCCCTGACCTTGTACGCGCTGCATCCGTCTGCCCCTCATGGTGCTCCGCAAACACCAGCCTACAGAAGCTTGGGCAGTACAAACGCCCCCAGACGCCGTGCCTGCTCTACACCTCTGAAACCGATGGAGAGAGCGATGCGCGGCTCTACAGCCTTGTGGAGAAGAGGTCGTACAAGCTAACACTCCCGGAGCCGCCTATCCGCGGAAGATATCTGATCGGCTCCTCAAACGGCTGGCTAGTTACCGTCGATGATAGGTCTGAGATGCATCTTCTCAATCCTATCACCTGGGAACAGATTGTTCTTCCGTCCGTCATCACCCTCGACCCGGTAGCACCCATCTTCGATGAGACAGGTGCCTTGTGCAAGTATAATTTTACGAGTCATGAATGGTGCCCACCTTTTACCGCTGATCTTGACGAGCTACGGTGGTGCCTCCATGACAGGGCATTTGTGTTCTATGATACATCCGTGAAACATTATATCGTGGTGCTCATCCACTATCCACGTGGACAGCTTTCGTTCGCTTGGTTAGGGGATGACAAGTGGACCTTGCTGCCACCGCACAGAAACTTTCATGACTGCCTTTACAAGGATGGCCTTTTATATGCTGTGGCTCAACAAGGAGAAATCTTTGCATTTGATGTCAGAGGCCCTATGGTCACAGAAAAGTTAATTGTGGACAGGGCAAACGATCATATCTATGGAAAAATTTATATTGTTCAGGCTCCTTGCGGTGATCTGCTGCAAGTTTGGAGAATAGATGAAGATGTGGATAGCGCGCCTTATGATATACATGTTGGGAAGGTCGATATATTTAAAGTTGATACTGCGTTGGCAAAGCTTGTGAAAATAAATAGCTTGGATGATCTTGTGTTGGTTCTTGGGTATAACCAATCGCTTTGTCTCAGTGCTGAAGAATATCCGGGGCTGAAGGCAAATCATGTCTACTTTACGGATGATCATGGCTTTAATATTTTTGGACACAAGGATAACCGTCGTGATATTGGAGTCTTTGACTTGGCAAATAACACTAGAGGGGAACTTGTATCCCCTCAGCTTTGGTCCAACTGGCCTCCTCCCATCTGGATAACTCCTGCAATTACAGAGTTGTGCCCAACAACAGTTCCACCGCACACAACAACAGTTTCGAGTTCACAATTTTGTAATCAAGCGTGCCTGCGAGCCGCTTACATTTTCTTTTGTATTGTCTGTGCCTACGTCATCGGTTGGGGCTATATAGTGTAAACGGTTTTTGTTCCCCTCATTGGATAATACGACACGAATGAGGCATGTTTTGCCCTCTTGTCATCTTATAATCTTGTTGGTGTTGTTGTTAAATATTATTAGATGATACCCCGCGCATTAGTGCCAGTCAATAGCATGTCAAACTCTTAATAATCATTAGGTGCATACTTAGCAGTTAATTGCGAGAGAAAATAATTAATTTCACCTCTGAAGTAGTATGTTTGTGAGATCACACTAACAAAAAGATAATGATATATTGCCTTAATCTTGCAAGTTAGATGAAATTTATCTAACCAATGAAACCCCGCTCTAGTAAGGTATTCATTCTGCAAAGTTTTATTACAATCTTGTTGGTGCTTTGTTTAAAAAATATACTAGCATAAAAGTGAAACAAAAACATGCAAATTCGGAGTATGATTAAAAGGATTAAACAGAGGTTAAACCGCTTTATAGAATGCTCTTAAAGTTTATAGGAACCGAGTGAGCAAATACCTTTTTCGGGGGAGTCTTTCCACGCACAAAACAAAAGGAAAGAATGGATATGCATGCTGAATTATCCGACAATGACATGAGAGTACCATTGTCCATGGAATTTTAAGTTTGTAGGAAAACAGGCAAAAAGTGCTAAAAGTAGAAATATTATTTGTTCAGACTTAAGACATACATCAGGTGAAATCTAGTAGTAAAAACCACTATAGAAAAAGGACCCTTCATTCGGAGCTGCGTGGAGCATTAGATCCGGCCGCGTTTAGAACCGGGATTAATGTGAGCATTATTAGTCCGATTCCAATGGCTAGGACGCCGCACAGTTTTAGTTCCGGGTCAAACGGAATCTTTAGTCCCGGTTGGAGATACTAATCAGGATTAAATGTGTTGCGGTAGGCTGCGGCCGGTGCGAGCCTCTTTAGTCCTGGTTCGTGTCCCCAACCCCGGGACTAAGAGCATCTCCACTCGTTTGGCCTCCCACGCCGAAATCCGGACGAAACAACCGCCGAATTGGACGAAATAAAGTCGTGGGGAGAACCATATTTCCAGTCGTCCACCCAGAGTTCGCCGGACATAGTCGAAATTCAAACAAATCGTCGTCCCGCTACAAATACGGCCAGTTGATCGGCAAAAGGATCAGCCACAGATCGGCGATCGGAGGAAAATTACACTGAAACAGGGGCGTCGGCAGTCCCGCCTGGCACGGCGGTGTCCGACGGCCCAGTTTCCTCACACGCCGTGGTCGAAGCGGCGGCCGACGTCGTAGCGGCGGCAGTCGACGTCGTAGACGGTGAGGAAGACGAGGTAGGAGCCGGAGACGACGAAGAACTGGCCGGAGTGGGTCGGAGGATGTCGGTGTGATGGCCCTCGTACCAAATCCTCGTCTCCTCGTCCATCAGGTCCGTGTTACCGCCCATCAGAAACGCCAAGTCCGTGTTCCTCTTCTTTGCCGTCGCCGTCGTCTTCAGCAGGGCAATCCAGGCGCCTTGGTTGGCGAGCATCTCCCTCCACCTGCCGTCGAACTTGTCGTCCCTCCCGGCGGCGTGCGTCCTCGCGCCGGCCCAGCACTTGTCGAACGGCGTCTGCAGCCTCTCGGCGGGATGGCCCATCTTTTTGAGGTCTTTGAGCTTCTTCTGGCCGAGTTCCGGGTGGCCATCCGACGAGCCAGGCGCCGGAGCGTTGGGGTTGTACTGTTCGTTCTTGCTATGGGCGAGGTTCTTGCGGGTTTCCGCCCACTTCTCGCACTTCTCGATGCGGGAGAAGACGTTCAGGAACTTGAACGTCAAGCCGGTGTCGTCCTGGTACATGTCGAAAGCACGGCGCATCTGGGGAAAAAGAGGACGACGAGATGGGTTAGCTCACGGCGATCACTACACAGGCAGACAAGGTGGGGACAGCTAACCTTTTGTTCAAAGTCGGCGCCGCTCTCTAGGCGAGCATCGATCTCCTCATGTATGCCGTGCCATTTGCTGCACGCCGTCTGTATGATCCCCCAATGGGTGCCCATGGCCTTGTCTCCCCGGTTCATGATCGTCTTGTTGAAGTAGGGATCGACGAGCTTGCGTTCGTCGAATGCCTGCTTCACTCGAAGCCAATACGTGTCATACGACTGATTGGCCCCGGTTATGTCGTTCATGGACACGGTCATCCAAGCTTCGGCGAGGCACTCCTCTTCCTTCCCTGTCCATTTGATACGCGGTTCAGCAGGCGGCGAGTCCTTCTTCCTCTTCTTCTTTCCCTTCGACAGGTTGTCGTCGGCGACCTCGGCTTGAGTTGGTTGTTCTTCTTCTTCTTCGACGGCTTGGCTTCCGTCAGCCACATCCTCCACCCACTCGTTGCGCGCTGCGACAGCTGCCGTCGCCCTCGCCTCCTCTTGCGTGAAGAACCCCGGGCTCGCAGCGGCGGCCATGGAGCCAGAGTTGATCATCTCGTGGATCACCTCGTCGTTCGGCGCCACCATCGCACCGAACGGGAGTGGCCCTCGTCGCAGGGCTGGCAAGATGCCCTCGTACTGGTTCTCGTTCGGGTTGCCGACGGTGAGCTCGGGCGGCGACGGCGTGAACCTGGACGTTTGGCCGTAGGTGGCCTCTTGGAACATGGCAGGCGGCGATTACCATTGTTTTGATCGCTGCATCCACTACATATGTTTACAAATAGTATGATCAAGGTTATGATGGCATGTCACTTCAGAAATTATCTTTGTTATCGTTTTACCTGCTCGGGACGAGCAGTAACTAAGCTTGGGGATGCTTGATACGTCTCCGACGTATCGATAATTTCTTATGTTCCATGCCATATTATTGATGATACCTACATGTTTTATGCACACTTTATGTCATATTCGTGCATTTTACGGAACTAACCTATTAACAAGATGCCGAAGTGCCGGTTGTTGTTTTCTGCTGTTTTTGGTTTCAGAAATCCTAGTAACGAAATATTCTCGGAATCGGACGAAATCAAGACCCGGGTTCCTATTTTCACCGGAAGCATCCAGAACACCCGAGAAGGACCAGAGGGGGCCACAGGCCACCCAGACCATAGGCCGGCGCGGCCCAGGCCCTGGCCGCGCCGCCCTATGGTGTGGCCACCCCTTCGACCCTCCTGCGCCGCCTCTTCGCCTATATAAAGCCTCTGTCGCGAAAACCCTGATGCGAAAAAACCACGATACGGAAAACCTTCCAGAGCCGCCGCCATCGCGAAGCCAAGATCTGGGGGACAGGAGTCTCTGTTCCGGCACCCCGCCGGAGCGGGGAAGTGCCCCCGGAAGGCTTCTCCATCGACACCGCTGCCATCTCCACCGCCATCTTCATCACCGCTGCTGCTCCCATGAGGGGGGAGTAGTTCTCCATCGAGGCTCGGGGCTGTACCGGTAGCTATGTGGTTCATCTCTCTCCTATGTGCTTCAATACAATAATCTCATGAGCTGCCTTACATGATTGAGATTCATATGATGATGCTTGTAATCTAGATGTCATTATGCTAGTCAAGTGAGTTTTACTTATGTGATCTCCGGAGACTCCTTGTCCCACGTGTGTAAAGGTGACGAGTGTGTGCACCGTGTGGGTCTCTTAGGCTATATTTCACAGAATACTTATTCACTGTTGAATGGCATAGTGAGGTGCTTATTTATATCTCTTTATGATTGCAATGTGTTTGTATCACAATTTATCTATGTGCTACTCTAGCAATGTTATTAAAGTAGTTTTATTCCTCCCGCACGTGTGCAAAGGTGACGAGTGTGTGCACCGTGTTAGTACTTGGTTTATGCTATGATCATGATCTCTTGTAGATTGCGAAGTTAACTATTGCTATGATAATATTGATGTGATCTATTCCTCCTACATATGCATGAAGGTGACGAGTGTGCATGCTATGCTAGTACTTGGTTTAGTCTTTTGATCTATCTTACACTAAAGGTTACTAAAATATGAGCATTATTGTGGAGCTTGTTAACTCCGGCATTGAGGGTTCGTGTAATCCTACGCAATGTGTTCATCATCCAACAAAAGTGTAGAGTATGCATTTATCTATTCTGTTATGTGATCAATGTTGAGAGTGTCCACTAGTGAAAGTGTAATCCCTAGGCCTTGTTCCTAAATATCGCTATCGTCTGCTTGTTTACTTGTTTCTTCGTGTTACTACTGCTGCATTACTACTGCTTGTTTACTGTCCTGGGCAAAGCACTTTCTGGTGCTGTTGCTACTACTTATTCATACCACCTGTATTTCACTATCTCTTCGCCGAACTAGTGCACCTATTAGGTGTGTTGGGGACACAAGAGACTTCTTGCTTTGTGGTTGCAGGGTTGCATGAGAGGGATATCTTTGACCTCTTCCTCCCTGAGTTCGATAAACCTTGGGTATCCACTTAAGGGAAACTTGCTGCTGTTCTACAAACCTCTGCTCTTGGAGGCCCAACACCTGTCTACAAGAATAGAAGCTCCCGTAGACATCAAGCACTTTTCCGGCGCTCGTTGCCGGGAGGAAAGGTAAAAAGGCACTCATACTCTTGTTCCGGGTAACGATACTTTTCGGCGCCATTGTGTTTGTGCTCGAAGCTATTTCCTTTAGATCCTGCAATTGCATCTTTTTGTTTCTTGTTTACACTAGTTTGGCATAATGGACAATAATGAGCTTCTTATTCTATTTCCTGATTTAAAACATGGATTGTTTGATGCGAAAATTAAAAAACCTATGAAATCTTATTTGCATGCTGGGTAGTAATATTAGTATGAACGCTTTGAACACCATTGTTGATAATGATATAGAAAGTTCTAAGCTTGGGGAAGCTGGTTTTCATGATCTTTTTAGTCCCCCAAGCATTGAGGAGAAAATTTTCTTTGATGATACTTTGCCTCCTATTTATGATGATTCTAATGATAGTAGTCTTTTAGTACCGCCTGTTATGGAGGATAAATTTGATTATGATTACAATATGCCTCCTATATTTGATGATGAGAATAATAATGATAGCTACTTTGTTGAATTTGCTCCCACTACAACTAATAAAATTGATTATGCCTATGTGGAGAGTAATAATTTTATGCATGAGACTCATGATAAGAATGCTTTATGTGATAGTTATATTGTTGAGTTTGCTCATGTTGCTACTGAAAGTTATTATGAGAGAGGAAAATATGGTTGTAGAAATTTTCATGTTACTAAAATGCCTCTCTATGTGCTGAAATTTTTGAAGTTACACTTGTTCTATCTTCCTATGCTTGTTACTTTGCTCTTCATGAACTTGTTTATTTACAAGATCCCTATGCATAGGAAGCATGTTAGACTTAAATTTGTTTTGAATTTGCCTCTTGATGCTCTCTTTTGCTTCAAATACTATTTCTTGCGAGTGCATCATTAAAATTGTCTGAGCCCATCTTAACGGCTATAAAGAAAGAACTTCTTGGGAGATAACCCATGTGTTATTTTGCTACAGTACTTTGTTTTATATTTGTGTCTTGGAAGTTGTTTACTACTGTAGCAACCTCTCCTTATCATGTTTTTGTGCCAAGTAAAGTCTCTATGGTAAAGTTGATGCTAGATTTGGATTGCTGCGCAGAAACAACATTGCTGTCTGTAACGAATCTGGGCCTAATTCTCTGTAGGTAACTCAGAAAATTATGCCAATTTACGTGAGTGATCCTCAGATATGTACGCAACTTTCATTAGTTTTGAGTTTTTCCATTTGAGCAAGTCTGGTGCCATTTTAAAATTCGTCTTTACGGACTGTTCTGTTTTTGACATATTCTGCCTTTTATTTCGCATTGCTTCTTTCGTCTGTGTTGGGTGGATTTCTTTGTTCCATTACCTTCCAGTAGCTTTGAGCAATGTCCAGAAGTGTTAAGAATGATTGTGTCACCTCTGAACATGTGAGTTTTTGATTATGCACTAACCCTCTAATGAGTTTGCTTAAAGTTTGGTGTGGAAGAAGTTTTCAAGGGTCAAGAGAGGAGGATGATATACTATGATCAAGGAGAGTGAAAGCTCTAAGCTTAGGGATGCCCCGGTGGTTCACCCCTGCATATTTCAAGAAGACTCAAGCGTCTATGCTTGGGGATGCCCAAGGCATCCCCTTCTTCATCGACAACTTATCAGGTTCCTTCTCTTGAAACTATATTTTTATTCGGTCACATCTTATGTACTTTACTTGGAGCGTCTGTGTGCTTTTGTTTTTGTTTTTGTTTGAATAAATTGGATTACATGATGCTTGTGTGGGACAGACACACGCTCCGCTGGTTCATATGAACACATGTGTTCTTAGCTCATAATATTCATGGCGAAGTTTCCTCTTCGTTAAATTGTTATATGGTTGGAATTGGAAAATGATACATGTAGTAATTTGCTATAATGTCTTGGGTAATGTGATACTTGGCAATTGTTGTGCTCATGTTTAAGCTCTTGCATCATATACTTTGCACCCATTAATGAAGAAATACTTAGAGCTTGCTAATTTGGTTTGCATATTTGGTTTCTCTAGAGTCTAGATAACATCTAGTATTGAGTTTTGAACAACAAGGAAGACGGTATGGAGTCTTATAATGTTTACCATATGTCTTTTATGTGAGTTTTGTCTGTACCGTTCATCCTTGTGTTTGTTTCAAATAACCTTGCTAGCCTAAACCTTGTATCGAGAGGGAATACTTCTCATGCATCCCAAATACTTGAGCCAACCACTATGCCATTTGTGTCCACCATACCTACCTACTACATGGTATTTATCCGCCATTCCAAAGTAAATTGCTTGAGTGCTACCTTTAAAATTCCATCATTCACCTTTGCAATATATAGCTCATGGGACAAATAGCTTAAAAACTATTGTGGTATTGAATATGTACTTATGCACTTTATCTCTTATTAAGTTGCTTGTTGTGCGATAACCATGTTTACGGGGACGCCATCAACTATTCCTTGTTGAATATCATGTGAGTTGCTATGCATGTCCGTCTTGTCTGAAGTAAGAGAGATCTACCACCTTTATGGTTGGAGCATGCATATTGTTAGAGAAGAACTTTAGGCCGCTAACTAAAGCCATGATTCATGGTGGAAGTTTCAGTTTTGGACACATATCCTCAATCTCATATGAGAATAATAATTGTTGCCACATGCTTATGCATTAAAGAGGAGTCCATTATCTGTTGTCCATGTTGTCCCGGTATGGATGTCTAAGTTGAGAATAATCAAAAGCGAGAAATCCAAAATGCGAGCTTTCTCCTTAGACCTTTGTACAGGCGGCATGGAGGTACCCCATTGTGACACTTGGTCAAAACATGTGCATTGCAAAGATCCGGTAGTCCAAGCTAATTAGGACAAGGTGCGGGCACTATTAGTATACTATGCATGACGCCTGCAACTTGTAAGATATAATTTACATAACTCATATGCTTTATTACTACCGTTGACAAAATTGTTTCATGTTTTCAAAATAAAAGCTCTAGCACAAATATAGCAATCGATGCTTTCCTCTTTGAAGGACCATTCTTTTTACTTTTATGTTGAGTCGGTTCACCTATCTCTCTCCACCTCAAGAAGCAAACACTTGTGTGAACTGTGCATTGATTCCTACATACTTGCATATTGTACTTGTTATATTACTCTATGTTGACAATTATCCATGAGATATACATGTTACAAGTTGAAAGCAACCGCTGAAACTTAATCTTCCTTTGTGTTGCTTCAATGCCTTTACTTTGATTTATTGCTTTATGAGTTAACTCTTATGCAAGACTTATTGATGCTTGTCTTGAAGTACTATTCATGAAAAGTCTTTGCTTTATGATTCACTTGTTTACTCATGTCATTACCATTGTTTTGATCGCTGCATCCACTACATATGTTTACAAATAGTATGATCAAGGTTATGATGGCATGTCACTTCAGAAATTATCTTTGTTATCGTTTTACCTGCTCGGGACGAGCGGAACTAAGCTGGGGATGCTTGATACGTCTCCGACGTATCGATAATTTCTTATGTTCCATGCCATATTATTGATGATACCTACATGTTTTATGCACACTTTATGTCATATTCGTGCATTTTACGGAACTAACCTATTAACAAGATGCCGAAGTGCCGATTCTTTGTTTTACGCTGTTTTTGGTTTCGGAAATCCTAGTAACGAAATATTCTCGGAATCGGACGAAATCAAGACCCGGGTTCCTATTTTCACCGGAAGCATCCAGAACACCCGAGAAGGACCGGAGGGGGCCACAGGCCACCCAGACCATAGGCCGGCGCGGCCCAGGCCCTGGCCGCGCCGCCATATGGTGTGGCCACCCCTTCGACCCTCCTGCGCCGCCTCTTCGCCTATATAAAGCCTCCGTCGCGAAAACCCTGATGCGAAAAAACCACGATACGGAAAACCTTCCAGAGCCGCCGCCATCGCGAAGCCAAGATCTGGGGGACAGGAGTCTCTGTTCCGGCACCCTGCCGGAGCGGGGAAGTGCCCCCGGAAGGCTTCTCCATCGACACCGCTGCCATCTCCACCGCCATCTTCATCACCGCTGCTGCTCCCATGAGGGGGGAGTAGTTCTCCATCGAGGCTCGGGGCTGTACCGGTAGCTATGTGGTTCATCTCTCTCCTATGTGCTTCAATACAATAATCTCATGAGCTGCCTTACATGATTGAGATTCATATGATGATGCTTGTAATCTAGATGTCATTATGCTAGTCAAGTGAGTTTTACTTATGTGATCTCCGGAGACTCCTTGTCCCACGTGTGTAAAGGTGACGAGTGTGTGCACCGTGTGGGTCTCTTAGGCTATATTTCACGAGAATACTTATTCACTTGTTGAATGGCATAGTGAGGTGCTTATTTATATCTCTTTATGATTGCAATGTGTTTGTATCACAATTTATCTATGTGCTACTCTAGCAATGTTATTAAAGTAGTTTTATTCCTCCCTGCACGTGTGCAAAGGTGACGATGTGTGCACCGTGTTAGTACTTGGTTTATGCTATGATCATGATCTCTTGTAGATTGCGAAGTTAACTATTGCTATGATAATATTGATGTGATCTATTCCTCCTACATATGCATGAAGGTGACGAGTGTGCATGCTATGCTAGTACTTGGTTTAGTCTTTTGATCTATCTTACACTAAAGGTTACTAAAATATGAGCATTATTGTGGAGCTTGTTAACTCCGGCATTGAGGGTTCGTGTAATCCTACGCAATGTGTTCATCATCCAACAAAAGTGTAGAGTATGCATTTATCTATTCTGTTATGTGATCAATGTTGAGAGTGTCCACTAGTGAAAGTGTAATCCCTAGGCCTTGTTCCTAAATACTGCTATCGCTGCTTGTTTCCTGTTTTACTGTGTTACTACTGCTGCATTACTACTGCTTGTTTATTGTCCTGGGCAAAGCACTTTCACGGTGCTGTTGCTACTACTTATTCATACCACTGTATTTCACTATCTCTTCGCCGAACTAGTGCACCTATTAGGTGTGTTGGGGACACAAGAGACTTCTTGCTTTGTGGTTGCAGGGTTGCATGAGAGGGATATCTTTGACCTCTTCCTCCCTGAGTTCGATAAACCTTGGGTATCCACTTTAGGGAAACTTGCTGCTGTTCTACAAACCTCTGCTCTTGGCGGCCCAACACTGTCTACAAGAATAGAAGCTCCCGTAGACATCAGTCCGCCGCCCACTGTGCGTTGGACAGACCTGGCGGCCGCTCCTTCGGCACCCGCGGCTTCCTCGCCTTCGGCGGCATGGTGGTGGACGAGAAGACGAGGAGGAGAATGGAGATGCGTATCCACAAATTCGGCGGGAGAGAATGGGGATATGCAAGCAAATTGGAGGGAAATCGACAGGATTTGGCTTTCCAGTCGCCGACTACGAGGGTCCACACGACGTTTCACGCCAAATTCTTTCGTCCGAAGTCCCCGAGCGCGCCTCGGGGGACCGGGGATGGCGTGGGCTCGCCGAATGGATGAAGGGCCAAATCCAGACGAAAACGAGGAACCGGGATCGCGACTGGGCCGAATTTCGCCGTCCGGATGGGAAAAATGGCGCTCGGGGGCCTCGTCGGGGAGACGAGTGGAGATGCTCTAAAGACTTTCTAGGTTTTTTTGTTGCACACCCCATCCCATTGGCTCGCCTTTTTTAGCTTTGTACAAAAGAAAATGATAGAAAATTTAAAATTTAAAATTCTTTTCGATGTAGGTAGGTAAGATGATCTGGTTATTATGAAAATTAACAAACATGAATTTTTTACTTTGTTTGCAAAATAACTTTATTTTTCGGTAAGATGGCAATAAGTTTTTCATACAAAATAAAAAAATGTTTAATATATGAAATCTATCTACACGAAAAGTTACATCCGATTTCACTTGGCTATGCCTGGTTGCCTTTTTTCGATTCTCAAACTGCAAGGGAAATATGATAATTTAGATTTTAGTTTCTGCAAAAAATATAAAAAAATAAAAATTATTGTTATTTATTTATTCAAGATTATTATTACTTTATGAATTTTGTTTATTAAAATAGTTATTTAAAATCAAACAAGAAAGAAGTGCGACATCATGACACAGAGGTTAATAGGATTGACATGATACTAATATCACTAACGTGTGCGCAAAGTACTTGGAAGCGGGATAGAGGAAACTCAGAAGTTAAGCGTGCTAGTGTTGGAGTTGTTTGAGGATGGGTGATCGATCGGTAATTTTGACCACGAGTAACTAATTTTACTAGAGATTAAGTGTAGTTAGAGACTACTGGTCAAATAACTCAGATACTAGAAAGTCTGAAAACAATAGAAAAAAATTAAATGGAAAAAATTAGGAACACAACTTGAACGAAAAGAAAAAATACACGTGGAGGCCTTTAGTTTCGGTTGGTGTTATATACCGGGACTAAAGGACCTCCATCCCAGCGCGCCCGCAGCCCACGCAGAGGGCCTTTATTCCCGATTTGTGGATAACCGAGACTAAAGAGTGGGAGATGGGAGCTTTATTCCTGATTCCGTAGTCCCGTATGGAAAACTGGGACTAAAGCCAGTTACCAGCCCGAGACTATAGGTCTTTTTCTACTAGTAAGCAGCATGTCACATGTGCAAACTAAGTGGTTGCAACATCCCTTTGCAAGTGTACATCCCAGGGGGATGAAATCTATGCAACATATGTAGAGATATGGTTCTTCAAATGATGCCACGGTCCTCACGATCTAGATAAGAATACGCACAGTTGGAAACTTCTATTCATGTGAGGGCATCTCTAGCAGCCCGACACATTTCGGACGCTAATAATGATCGCGCGCGTTCGTTTGCGTTGGGACACGGACGTGAAATTGGCCTTCAGGCCACGACTGACCGTTTGCGTCCGACGCATTTTACTATCCCACAAAAAAGTTATTTATAAAACTATTTACATAGCATTAAAAATAAAAACATGAAAATATAAAAAGACCATGGCGTGCTAAATCCTAACCCTAGCCTGCACCTCGCCGTCCCTGGGCACCTAGGTTAGGTCGACGTGTTCTGGGACGGCCATGGCCAGTTGGGAACCGGTGGAGCAAGGTGCAGACGGTGGTAGAGGTGGAGGGGCCGCTGGTGCCCACGAGGGAAGAGGCAGAGGAGGAGGCGGATTCGAGCCATGCAGCCTAACAAGAGAGTCAGGCCTAACAAGGAGGTGGAACAATGTAAAATATGAACATGCAGATTGTTTCATGACCATGTGAAAAAACCAAAGTGTCTAAAGTAAACCCCATGATCGGTGATTTTTTTTTATATGATCTTATGATTAGATATTTACAATCAGATCACCAGAATTTTCGATGATGATATGGAAGCTGATCACCCGGAGCTATCTAAAAGACAACATGAAGCCTGGAAGCTGCTGCTGATTCTGACCCTTTTTTGAAGTGTTAGGCGAGTGAGCCCACTTCAATGTGGCTCGGATTTCCTTGCCCAGAAGTATTGTAAAAAAGATTTCTCAAAGATAACAGAACCCAAATTTAATCACATATAAAAAATACTGTGTTATACATCAAATATAGAGAAAATAATAATTCCAGCTCTAGATTTCTAGTAGTGTTGGGTTAGCGAAAAGAATAGCAGCTTCTGATTTCAAGAAGTTGGTCACTACTAAGCACTAAGTACTGCAACCCAAACATCTAATGGAAAGTTCAAATAAACGATGAATATAATTAATTAAAAAAAGACTGCACAATTAAAAATTACTATCTTTAGTCTCAATTAAATTGAAAAAAAAAGACAACACCATTAAAATTACTATGTGAAGTCAACGAGGTAAGGGAGCAACCCGGGCTAATAGCTCCACTATAACTAAGGGGTAATCGGTGATGAGTTGCTCAAAGCCGTCGCTCTTGAGAATTGCTTTGAGATTGCCTTTGGTCTGAGCAAGGAAATCAAAGCATGCGTCCTTGAGCTCGTGGCAACCGTGCCGCTGAGCCAGGTCGAGAGTAGTAGCCACCGTAGTCATGTCAATGTAAGCGCGTAGCTTCTCCGCACAGATGGACTTGAGCCTCCGGAGGTCGTACCTATCCGCCGCCACAAGAAGGTGCTGGGTCATGGCAATTTGGTTGTCGCCCTCGTGGTCCTCGGCAGGTGGTAGCAGGTTGCCCGTGTAGATGAAGTCGACCATAGCCTTGAACACTAGTGGATCCATGTCGTCGATCCGGACAGAAGGGGCGGTGTTCTCCCTCATCGGCCCAGTGAACAATGCCGCGAACACAGAGGACTGAGCGGCGAGGAAACGCCTGTGCGCCCAGAAGGTCTCACCGCCAACCTCGAGGGTCACGTCCGTCGGCACGTCGTTGGTGACGAAGCGGATAAGAGCCTCGGCATGTTCTTGATTCGGAGTCGGACTGCTTGGCGGTGGCTCCTTGGTCGGCAGCAGGACGGTCTCCGCGACGTTTACGGGCACGCGGAACTCGCACCTGACGCTGAAGGCATCGTTGCTGAGGTAACCCGAGCGCTCCAGGATCGTTCTGTCGATGAGTCCGGTGGTTTCGTCACTTGATGGATCGCCATAGATCATGTTTAGGCTTACAGCAACTGGTGCATAATTAGCGACGACGGGGCCAACCAAGGAAACTTTGTAGTTCACTGTCACTTTGTCTTCGTCCACGCCGTATTCACGATCATGGTATAGTAAGAATGTTACGCACTTGTTGTCGTACGAGCAGCAGCCGTTAGGGTAGTAGCGTAGGTACCAGCGACGGCCTCCGGCAACGAATCTTGCTGATTTGATGTACACGCCGTTGGCATAACTGCTGGTGGCGGAGTAGCCGCCTATCGCCAGATCGTGGGAGACCGGAACGGTCTTTGTGAATATAGCAGAAGCAGTGTGCGACGGCATGACGCCGGCGGATGACATCGGACGACGCCTATACCAGCTAAACTCGGCGGAACGTTGGCTTGAACTACTTCCAGAATCCCTAGCTTTAATTTTCTGCAACTAGTAACAAGCCTATGTGACCTCTCCCATACTTATAAAGGGCAACATCGGCCTGACTCCGGCTCGTACAAGTACAACCTGGGCCGTCCATGATGACCTTTCTCTCTGTACGACTCTACGTACACGGAATCTAACGAGTAGCACTTCTAGCCGGACTCTGCTACACCTAAAAGCATCTCCAACGGACGCGCCAAATCAGTCGCGCCCTGTATTAACTGTTTATATGCAGCATTGCAGGTAAAAAAATGTTCCTCCACCAGACGCTCTAAACCGCGCGGCGCTGCAATTTGTTTTAGGCGCGGGACGTTTTGCACTATCCTGAGCGCTATATTTTGGGCTCTAGCTGCAGCGCGCTGCATCACTCCACCCGCGCGCGAAGAAAACCCGCCAAGAAACCTCCCCTCCCCACGTGTCGCCGCCCCACCGCCAAATCCTCGCCTCTGCGTAGCCGCCGGCGCAATTCCAGCGATGGACGCGCCCTCCGGCACCCCTCGGACGCTGGGTTAGGTGGCCGCCACGCAGGACGCCGACAAGGCGCGGCCGCCGGCCAAGAGGAAGGTGTCTGTGACCAAACGCCCGTCGCCCACGGCAGGTCCCAACAAGCCACCGCCAAACAAGGGGAAGGCGACCGCTACTCAGCTCATGCAACAGCTTTCGCCGCCGGCTCCATCAATCAATTATACACCACCGCCACCATCCGCCACCATCCGCCGACCCTTCCGGCGGCACATGGTGTTCAATGAAGTGCCAGAGAGGTAAAAACATTTATTTTTATTGATTTCTTAGTTTAGATGCATACATTGCCGGAGAGCCATGAACTTTATTGGAATGTAGAGTCGATAACGCGGCTTTCATGGAGGCAATGAATGTTGGATCTTTGTTTGCGAACGACGATATTGTTGAAGGGGAGGAATATGAGGATGTTGATGAGGAAGAAGAGGGGTTGATTGAACCGTGCCCTACCGGTTGGTCGGCAAAATACAACCATAGTGGAGGACAAGTTGCTTTGCAAGACATGGTTGACAATTGGAATGGATCCAACAACCGGCTCCGATTAAACTAGAGAGACCTATTGGATGAGGATGAAGGAGTATTTTGACGCGAACAACACAAGTGGGAATGAGCGGAGCGTGCGTTCTCTTCGGTCTCGTTGGTCGGGCATCAACACCGATTGTCAAAAGTGGGAGGGTGTGAAAGCCAATGTTGATATCATTAACCCAAGTGGCACAAATGATATCGATAGGGTAAGCAATTCTACTATTTTGTTGATCATCTCTACGCACGGTTGTTGTTCTATATGGCTCATCTATTCTCTTTTGTTTTCTTTGTATAACTCCATGGCTCAAGGCTTGTTTAGAGATGTGGGAAAGAAGAACAAGAAAGGCAACAAGATTCTTGGCAATCCATTCACGATGCATCATTCCTATGAAGTGCTAGGGAACGAAGAAAAGTGGAAGACCCGCGGAAAACTGGATGCGCCAGCCATGGCCGCCGATGCAACCGGTGATGCAACAATCATCGATGATGATGACTCAAGTGACGAAGGAAAGAAGAGAAGCTCAACTCCTCACTCGGTTACCAATGCAAGGAGGAATGTGCTCTGTAGGAAGGCCACCAAAGATATGAAAGGAAAGAAGGCCGGAGATGATGATATAGCGATTGCTATGGATAGGATTGCAAATGCAAGGTTGCAAGAAAATGAAGATAGAAAGGTGGCTAAGAAACTTGGAGAAATATGCTATGGAGGCTATGGAGGCTCGAAAAGCCACTTTGGAGGAGAGGCTTGCCGCCAACGAGGAGAGAAAGTTGGCATTGGAGGAGAAGAAGCTCGCCAATGAGGAGCACCTACGCCTAGTGGAGGAAGAGAGGAAGCTCTTATTGATGGGCACTTCCAACTTGGATGAGAGGCAAAAGGAGTACATCAACTTTGCTCGCGACGAAGTGTTGGCCAAAAAAAGATTGTTGGTGGCCAACATGAACACACCCACGACCGACATGTTTGGAGGAGGAATGGCCATGTTTGGAGGAGGCATGGGAGGCATGGGACACATGGCTGGCATGGGAGGACCAAGCTATGGAGGAGTCTTCAGAGGGACGATGGGATCACCGGTGAATCGTGTCTATGGAGCCATGGGAGCACCACCGGGAGGATTTGTGGCCTCTATGGATCCTTCTCTTCCTCCTTCAATCCAAGGTGTCGATAAAGAAGAAGCAAAAGATGACGATGGCTTGGAAAATGCGGAAGTGTGAGATTATCTCTTGCATTTGTGATATGCAAATTGTGTGTTACACTTTGTGTCCATTTGAATTATAACATGTTGCGTGTGTTTGTTGAACTATGTCATGATATTTGAACTATGGTAGATCATATGGTTGATGATTTATTTAAGTATTTGATCTTGTTGAATGCATAGTAGTGTGTGAATGTTTTTTCGTAAGCGCAACGTGCTGTATTTTGTTGTGCCTGGCGGAGGAGCATTTTTACGCTCGCGCTCGCGCTGTAATTTAGCGCCTCCGGTGGAGAAAAACATCGCGCAGCCCGCGGTATACTTTTGCAGCGCGGGCGCAACGACTTTTACGGCGCCGAAATATGGCGCACATGTTGGAGATGCTCTAATAACCCCATCATGAAATACTAACTACGAAAGCAAACTGATTGGATAGGCTCAGTCCATCTACCAGACATATTAAGGGAAATTAAGATTGTAGTGTATTCCATAATTTAACAACTAAAGTTTGATTCATGCATCCCAAATTAAAAAAATTATACAATTCACAAGGAGGAATCCAAGCCTGAATTAACACTAGCAGAAAACTGGGCATTACAACCGGTTCGTAAGGGCTTTTGTATCGGTTGCCCAACCGGTGTAACGCAATCGGAGCTAAAGCCTCCCCCTTTAGCACCGGTTTTGTTGCGAACCGGTGCTGAAGGGATACCACGTGGCGGCTGCCGAGCGTCCGGGCTGGAGGACCTACAAACCGGTGCTATATGGTCTGCCGCGGCAGGAAAATGCCCCAAAATGTGTCGCGGAAGAACCCGCTACCGGTGCCCTTTTTTTATCCAATTTTTTCTAATTATTTTCCAGTCCCTTTTTTTAGAATTTCTAGTATTTTAGTTATTTGGCATGTTTAGTCTCTAACTACACTTAATCTCTAGTAAAATTACTTACTCGTGCTCAAACATCCCGCACGGTCACCCATCCTCCCACTACTTCATCACTACCACGCTTAACTTTCGAGTTCTTTCCCATCTAGCTTTCAAGTGATTCGCGTGCATGTTATTGTTACTAGTATCATATCACTCGTATTAACATGTTGGTCACGATATCACACTTCTTTATTGTTTGAATTGCAAATAATTCTTTTAATAAACAAAATTAATGATGTAATAATATTCTTGAATAAATAAATAAACAATAAATTTTAAATTTTTTAAAATTTATTTTTTTGCAAAAACCTGGAAATTTGTAAATCTAAAAATTGGCTAACCTTTATGGTTAAGTAATAGTAATCTTTATGCAGGAAGCAATTATTATATTAATTTTTTAAAATAAATAAAAATAATAATTCTTCCTGCTTTTCTATTTTCATTTGGAATTTTGAGAATCTAAAATTTGGCTGACCGGGTAAACCTAGTAGTGTATGGGGTTATAAATTTCACCCGCGATCATTTTAATATTTTTTTCCGACGTCGTATGCAAAAGTTAATGCCATTTTATCTTTTTCTAAACTTTTGGTGCAAAAAATGTCGAAATGAAAATTTGTTAATTTCCCCTAATAGTAGATTGCGTAACATACAAGAATCTCAAAAGATTTTTTTAAAATTTTCTATCATTTTCTTTTGTACTTTACAAAGATAAAAAAGGTGATCCACGGGGGGATGCGTGGGGAACAAAAAACTTTTTACACCGATTCGTGCCACGAACCGGTGCTAAAGACCACACGGCTGACGCCTAAAGGTCACGCACGAACCGGTGCTAAAGCCATGGCCGCGTGAACCGGTTCTAATGCACCATTTCGTCTGGATTCGTAGCGCAACCGGTGCTAAAGCTCCGGGCAGCTCCAAACATAAGTCCTATTTTTTTCTACTAGTGTAATCTTTCAAATTCTCTAGAGCCTGGTTATAGTGGTAAATATCATGTAGTATCATACATATGATACTTGTATATGATAATATATATATCTACAGCGGGTAGTATAATAGAGTAGTTGTTGGAGATATGCCCAAGAGGCAATAATAAAATGGTTATTATAATATATCTTTGTGTTTATGATAAATGTTTGCATACCATGCTATAATTGTATTAACCGAAACATTGATACATGTGTGTTATGTAAACAACAAGGAGTCCCTAGTAAGCCTCTTTTATAACTAGCTTGTTGATTAATAGATGATCAAGGTTTCGTGATCATGAACATTGGATGTTATTAATAACAAGGTTATGTCATTAGGTGAATGATATAATGGACATACACCCAAATAAGCGTAGCATAAGATCACGCCATTAAGTTCAGTTTTCTATAAGCTTTCGATACATAGTTACCTAGTCCTTCGACCATGAGATCATGTAAATCACTTATACCGGAAGGGTACTTTGATTACATCAAACGCCATTGCGTAAATGGGTGGTTGTAAAGGTGGGATTAAGTATTCGGAAAGTATGAGTTGAGGCATATGGATCAAGAGTGGGATTTGTCCATCCCGATGACGGATAGATATACTCTGGGCCCTCTCGGTGGAATGTCGTCTGATTAGCTTTCAAGCATGTGAATAGTTCACAAGAGATGATATGCCACGGTACGAGTGAAGATTACTTGTCGGTAACGAGGTTGAACAAGGTATGGAGATACCGATGATCGAACCTCGGACAAGTAAAGTATCGCGTGACAAAGAGAATCGGTATCGTATGTAAATGGTTCAATCGATCACTCAGTTATCGTTGAATGTGTGGGAGCCCTTATGGATCTCCAGATCCCGCTATTGGTTATTGGTTGGAGAGGAGTCTCAACCATGTCTGCATAGTTCACGAACCTTAGGGTGACACACTTAAGGTTTGATGTCGTTTTAAGTAAATATGGAATATGGAATGAAGCTCGAATGTTGTTCGGAGTCTCGGATAGGATCCGAGACATCACGAGGAGGTTCGGAATGGTCCGGAGAATAAGATTCATATATGGGAAGTCATTTTCCGGGGTTCGGAAAAAGTCCGGTGTTTTGACCGGAGCTTGTAGAAGGTTTTGGAAGGACCGAAATAGTCTGGAATATTGTGGAAGGTTCCGGAAGTGTCCGGGACGACCCGGACTGTCTAGGAAGTCCAGAGGGTTCCATAATAGGTGTATCCATGTTTTCCTTAAGGTTTAAGAAGTTTCCCCTAAGGCAGATTCGGATTTGGCAAAAGAGTCCTAGTTCTAGTAGGTTTCGGCTGACAGAAACCTACTGGAACTCTCCGAACTTTGGGGGTAGGTCTTGGACGACCCAAGGACCTTTTCCACCTATAAAAGGAGGGCAAGGAGAGCTGTGGTGACCCGGCATACCACTGCATGGTGTAGTATGCAAGTCTGATATAACACCAATGAAACACCGTTCCACTAGTATTATATCGCTCAGAGTGGTACAACAGAAACATATGCGGGTCCAAGGCATGTCTATAGAATTACAACATCGACTACGTTACATAAGATCATCACAGCCTCCTACTTTACAATGAGGTAAAAGCTGCAAATAAACTCCAGAAGAACGACTCGTAGTCTAGCCTTATCACTAACTCTATTTGAAGAGTATTTAACTAGCTACAGAGGCTATGAATAGATTCTAGCTAAATAGGAGCTAAGTTTAGGAAGCTAGTTCCTTTCTATTGCTAATCTAGGTTTTCTCCATGGTAGTTGTGGTGTTTGACTCTTTCGGCAGGTTCTGTTCCCTTGAAGTATTTGTAGACTCCTCGGTCTTCGAGTTGCACGGTAGATCCTCCTTCGATGCCTCCATATCTAAGCAGGGGATTTAAGAGTGGGATGAGTACGAGCGTACTCAACAAGTTCATTATAGGAAAGAGGTGTTTAATGCACTAGCTACAGCATTAGACCCGAAAGTCTAATACCAATGCAGGTTTTCATAATCATTTCTTCAAGAGGTTGCTTTTATTCAGAAGAGCTATGTCCGTCAGCCTTCACCGGTTTACTAGAACTTCATGGAGCTCCTTTCCGGCAGCGTTCGCGGTTCCATATCCCGGAACAGGGAGTGACGGAGTCACGGTTCTTTACACTCTGCGAGAGGTGTGTTGCTTTACCCATAAGAGATCTTAACCTTGGTGCCAACCGGGTGATCTTCCCGTCCACACTTCCTATGGTGTGAGGCCCGGTATAAGGTCTAGCCAATCATGTTCCTCCGCTACCTCGAACACCCACCCTTTTGTAAGATTGTCCTCCCCTATATCCATGATGAGACCATTCCGGGCATTCATATGCCTTCCCCTATCATCATGGATAGACCGTTCCGGACACCTTACAATCCCTCATAGACCGCAATACCGTGGGGACTTAAGGCTTCCCCGACCTACCGCTTGTTCTTCGAACGACAAGTGTCTACGGACTCGTGCCGTGGGGACTTAAGGCTTCCCCGGCCTACCGCTTGCCGCCGACGGATACAAGTGTCTACGGTAAGGCGCATCCGTTGATGAACGAGAGGTGGAAACACTTTTGACTACTCCGTCCCACTCCGGATCTTATGGTTAACACGGGTATTACGGCACAAGAATCATCGGCGACATTTGTTGTTTAATCCTAGATGGATATAAACCCGTGCAATGGAACCTCCACCATATCAACACAATCCATGGTTCCATTGCCCACCACTTAGTCATATTCATAGTTATGAAAGTAGTGGTTTTGGTTTTTATGCAATAGTGTTAATCATAGTACTTTGCAAGTAATTTGATAAAAATACTTCAAATGACATGAGCAAGTGATGAACTTGCCTTTCTTGACCGCAAGATTATGCAGGCAAGGTCTTCGATACGCAATAACTCCAAATTCTGAAATAGCATCATCGTCCGGTAAGGACGATGTTTAAAAGATTGGCAAGGATGCAATATTGCATAAGTATGAGATGCAATCGCTCTAAGCGTGACCTAACCCCGATGATTTAGGATCAGTGATTTGTAATGATTGGTTTAGGGTGTGTTGCACTTTTAGAGTGATTCACATACAAGGTTCTTATTCAGGTGTGATTACTTGGTATTATCAACAGGTAGACAATAAAGAATAATAATCAATTGAGCACATAAAGAATGATAATGGGCATAATGGTATCAAGTAAAGAACGAGTGGTCAGTTTTAGTATTAGATGGCATGGTTAAGGATTAATTATCATATACTTCAAAAGAATAACTTTTGAAGAACATGTTCTTTAATAAAGAACAAGTATGATAATTAGGTTGGTGGAGTTCTATAATTTATTATGGTTCCAAGTGGTTTTTGGAGTAAATATTAGATGGATCCCAATAAAGTTGGATTCATCAACACCTAGGGCTTGTAAGGTTAAGATAAGCCTAGGTATTCTAAGCAATTCATTATACATGGTTGTTGTCAAGGTTGGTTTATCTTGCTAGTGATAGCTGGCTAGAGTTTATAGGTCCTTATAAGCAGGGTTGCTGATGATTCCTTATTTTCTTCAAAAGAATAACTTTCGAAGAACATACTTCTTAAGTAATAAGAAGTATTATAATTAGGGTTGAGGTTGGCTAGGTATTACTGTTGGTTCTATTAAGTAAGGTATAATTGGCTCCTTAAATAGGATGGTTGATTAGTATCCATCATTAGTAGGGTTTAGTGAAATATGATTAGGCAATGTTCAAGAATTGGCATATTTGCTCCTGTGTTTCATCACCTTGGTGTAATGCTAAATAGGAATGAATAAGGTTGATCATTTTGAGGATAGGACCAAGGTTTAGACTTAGGTGTTCCTATCTGATCATCTAGGTTTGATAAGATGAACACATGGGATATCCATCTTATTAGTGCTAGGTCTCCTACAGTTTATGTGACCAAGACTATTGTTTAGTTGCTACTATGGTGCTATGTATGAAAATAGAACACTATGGTCACATATGAGGATCTAGGGTTTTGGTTTTAGAAGTAAATTGGGTTTCAAATGAATTATTGGACTTAGGGTTTCTAATTGGATTAGGGTTTTATGATTTCACATGAAATGATGAATTCCTGTATTTCTACCATATGGAACTAGGTTTTTCTAGTTACCCTATAATTCTAGGATTAATAACTTCAATAAGGAAATTGAAGTTATTAGTAATTTAGAAATAAAATAATGTTGGATTTGGCATTTTATTATTTTTAATGAATTAATAATTAGGGTAATTACTAATCAGGGTTTTAAATTCCAATAATAAGGATTTAACAAAATAACAAATAAAGAAAAATAGCTGTAATGTTTTCTTTATTTTTCTTACTGGTTTTAATTTATCTTAGAAGGTTTTCCAATTTATTGAATTTTAATTCAATTTAGAATTAAAGAAAAGGCTTATTTAATAAGTATTAAATAATTGAATTTTTATTAAAAATATAATTTTCATTTTATATTTTTATTGAATAGATTTTTCTTTTATAAGAATTTTGATATCTTATTTGTATTTTTCTGAGTTTTTATGGATTTTCTACAAATTTACAAAGTTTCAGTAATTAAATAGGATTTGAGATTAAACAGCGAATTACTAAATGCACCCGGGCTATACTACTCTCTGCCACTGATGGGTGGGCCTTGGCCACGTCAACTGCCACGTTGGCACGACGTGGCACATCTCACAGAGACCGACGGCAGTAGCGAGGCTCGCCGGCGCTGGGCTACTCCCGCGGGCGCGTGGATGGTCTGGCTGGGTGCGCGGCCTCCTACTGGACCTAAAGGTGGCGGCGCCGCGCCCTAATGGTCGCCGGAGTTGCTCCGGCGAGCACCAACAGCGGCGGCGGTCACGGCTCACGGCAGGGGCAAGTTATGGGGCATGCTGGGACCAATTTAGGAGCTCGGGAGAAGCGGACGCTCACCGTGATGCTCAAGGATGGATCGACGGAGGCGATTGTCGACGGTGGCGGCGCCATTGCTCGATTTTCTGCGAGATACCGTCGGAAGGGAACGAGCAACCACCGGCGTCTGAGAACTTCCTGACTCGATTCCTCGTGCAAGGTGGGCATGCCGAGGGTGGGGAGGATGATGGTGGCCGCGGCGGGGCTTGGGCTTCCCCCAATCGACGGCGGTGAGCGGGGCCGGGATGAGCTAGGGTTTCAAATTGGGATGGGATCGGAGCAGAGGAGGAAGAAATGATGGGCTCCCGCGCCTTTTATAGCCTCTCCGGCGTGTGCTGGCAGTCAGCATAGGCGGCGGCGACTGCGGGACGTGGAGCTCGCCGCGCCGTGGCGCTCTCCTGGGCATCGACGATTGCAAAGACGAAGACGGCGACTTCGTCTCCGACCTTATCTGCCCGAAGCGGTATTTGGGCTGGTTCTGTGCTGGCCTGGGCCGCGCGTTGGGCCGTGGTGCTGGGCTCCCCTGCAGGCTGCTGCTGGGCTGTGGTAGCCCAATAGGTATGTCTCTCTTTTTCTTATTTTCTTTACTGTTTTCTGTTTTTCTGGTTTGTATTTGCTATATTTAAATTCTGTTTTTGATTCAAATTTGAGTTCTTTTATTTTGCAGGTTTTTGACAATTGGAATTTATCGAGGACTAATAAGAAGATCATTTTAATACTAAATTGTTTTTGAATGATCATTTAATCTTTATGTATTCACTTTCTATTGCAATGTTTAACTAATCATGATTTTTGTGCTCTCATTATAATTTCCATTTTCTTGTGAATCAAATTCTTTGAATAATTATAGTTGATGCTTTCAACTCAAAGTATTTTAAAGGTTGTGTTAAGACTTGGTTTCAATTTAGGGAATTGGTCACTTGCACCTGATTTTATGTGAGCACTTGCTTTTTAAGATTTTGCAGATATGATCATAACCATATTTCAAAGGTGGCACTAGGATTATGTTTAATAGCACCTTGAATTACCTATAGTAAAAATTACTCCCATCATGGTTTGATCTTGGTTACAAAGATAATTAGTTGATCACTACACATATGGTTTAACCATATAATGTAGCACAAGGTTTTGCTTATGTTCAGAATTGAAACATAAGATTTATTTGATGTGCAAATCTAGGGTTCTAATGCTATTTACCTAATGACACATGGGTTGAATCTTAATTGTGGTTTAGGTTTTATTTGTGATCACCCAAGTGATACACAAACTAAGGTTGAGATTTAACTCTTGTTTGTAGAGTTGAGATGACCCCATATTGCATGTGATAGGGTTTAATCTCCCTTAACCAAGCTAAGGTGGTTGTTTACTTAACATTTTATGTTCTCCCCAAGTTCCTAAGATATTGAGAATTAGTTTTATCTTCTACCAATTGGCTTCTTATTATTAACCTCAATTTATTATTTAAGTAACTACATTGGTTATAGTTCTTTTTATAGTTAACTCTGGTCATATGGATATATGGTTTCTCACCATATGAAGTATAGTGTTTAACTCTAAGGTTCCCTTAGGTTCATTAATTGATGAATGAATGAGAAAATAGATGTGGTAAGATTCTACTTATTATCACCAATTGATTTACAATTATAGGTTGGAATATAAACCTAGGATTGCTTATTAGTTACCTCCCTATAATTTCATGTGGTGAATGATAACTACTTATCTTATTAAGATTAAATTATCCTCACATACCTCAAGAGCATGATCATGCATTAAGCATGATCAACTTGTTCTTAATATCTTTACCTCAAGTTCTTAGGGTTTATGATCATCACTCAATTCATAATGATCAAGGTTTAGCTTCCTAAATTATTTCTAATGGAATGGGTTCTCACTTCCATGATCAAGCATTGTCTTGATCAACTAGGATATATCACTTCTATTTTACTTTCTAGGATGGTCATGGTCATGGTTATCTGAATAGTTTTATATCCCAGGGAATGCCTGAGATATTTACTTAATGTTCCCCCAAGAACTGATGGTTTAACCATTTGGATATTTGAATAGATAGACTAGGATTAGTATGGATGAGCTCTCTCATTTGAGGAGGACTTCAATGCTAACCTAATATTAGGCTCCATAGAGGTTGATGTGATCATCAAGATCTATGTTTAACATCAATGGTTATCTCTTTCTAGAGTTGTCTTGAAGATGATGATTTGAATACTTGGATGTATATCCAAGGTTTAACTCAAGGTTTGTTATTGCTTCTTTAATAATTATCATAGAACTCTCACCTCTCTAGGTTTGATGTGTAATAACTTGGAATGGAGAAGAATATCTATTTCAGAGTGGATCTTCTTGTCTTGCTTCCAAGATTAAAGTAGAATGGATATCATAGAGTTCATGATAAGTGCATGGATTAGTTTAAGACATGGAGAAGATAAGTGAGGAATAGTTTCTCCAATTATTGTTACTTGATTTCCCATTATTTGTATGTTCATATGTGATGTCAGGGAATTCCATATTATGATCTTTTATGAGATCAAACATTTGATCATTGATTCTAGTGTTGTTGTGTTGATTTTAACTCCATTTGATCTAACCCCTTAGATCAAATTATCTCTACCAAAACAATGTTTTAACAAAGTCACATTGAGGTTTATAGCGCTTGACTTGATGAGCTACTTCAATTCCACCAAGGTCAAGTGAAACTTCGAGTCATCGTGAATGTTTTACTTTAAAGCGCGAAAATTCCCAGATTTTCTATGCATGAATGCAATGCACACATCTGTTTCCTCTATTTCTGTAACCCCATTACCTGGGATATTACGGTCTCTACCCCTTAAACTAAACTTCGTCCTCGAAGTTTGATCTCTCTCACGTTTCCGAAGTGTGGTTCGACTTGTGCGGACTACGACTTTTCTCGAACTCCGTGGTGATCTCACTGGATATAATTGAATATAACCCTTGTCCAGATTCTTCCTGGAATCCATTAGTGTTTGTCATCAAACAACTATTACTTCCTTTACTTCCATGATTTCCTTCAATATTATAAGCTTGTTTCCTTTCTCATTGAATATTCAATGATTGGAACTTCTTCTTGTCTCGACGAGTCTTAATTGAGGACTAATCGGATAACATTCTCCTATTTGATAAAATAGGTCTTTGTCTTTCCCTTACTACCAAAATTGCGGTAATGGTACTTGGTAATGTACTTACCATGGGAATGGTTGTGATGGTTTATTTCCCAAAGAATGGATTAGACTCATTTAGTCCATCCAATCATGGTTTACAGTTGATAGCTATAACTATTTTGGGTTATTTAGGTTCCATGAAAGGAATCTTTCAAATTGACTTTAGTTTTGGTATAGTCAATCTCCTTTGGTCTTTGACCTTCTTGAGCTGTATTTGGTCTACGATATTTCCTTCGTCCAACTTCTTTATCTTTGACTTACTTGAGCTTAAGTACTTCTGAGTAGATATTACTCACTTTCTCAAGTTATAGTCCACTTCTTACGTCCTCGAGGTATGAACCTCGGCTTCTGGTCTGACTTCCTTCTGGAAGTATTGTTCATTAATCTTATGAAAATAAGATCGAACTTCCTCTCAGTTCAGACCTTCATCAACTATCTTGCTCAAAAGATTGAGTTATCGTACATACATCCCAATCTTTACTCTACCCCTTAGAGTTTTCTTATGGTCTTCAAATCCTTTTCTTCCAACCATTAGACTTATGGTTAGAATATTGGTCTGGGTATAGCTTGTGGTTTGTTCTTATTCTAAGGTCTCGCGAAGGATCTTTGTGGTGTATCCACTCAATTGTGGACATCCAATGTGAATCCTTCAACTAAATGATTATAGATCTAGCTATTTGGCTGACAAGATTTTTATTTGTTCACAAACTTTTGTTACAAATAATTAAGTCGTGGACTATTTGTATTACCAACTGATATCGGTTGTGATTATTATACCAACTGTGGCTATTTGATATCTAAAAATGGATTCTATTATAGGTTCTGATCAACTGGACGAGACATCTTCTATTTTATCTCGCAGTATTGATCCTATACCAATTGTGATCTTCTGATACCAACTATGGTCTTCTTATATCTTCTATGGATTCATATATCACCTTCCTTCATTCAGGGTTTATTTTGCATGAAATCCACTAGCTGACACTATGAATATAGTATCCTAAGTGATTTCCCATGCATTCCCTCTTCCATAATGACTATGGTTCTACTTCTATTACTCCACAGTCATCATATTTCTCACCTTCATGCTTCCAATGTACTAAAGTACTCCTACTGTTGAGGTAAAGCATGAGTTTCGATTTGTACTTCCTTCTGAATATTGTGGTTGCTTCCCACAATTTTGCTTCCTTCTTCTGATGAACCTTCATCTTGTCTTCAGAATCGTCAGAATTCGTCACTTCCTCACACGAATACCATTACCCTCTAGATCTATAACATCAAGTAAAGACTTGATATTGCAACATGCACTTGCAAATCAAAGTCAAACTTCATGTATGGATCTAGTCAAACAATGAAAATCCAATAAAATCCAAGAAGATTCAGCTTTGTGCATATAATACACACCATCATAAGCCTGAATATAATATTTGAGTAAGACATCTCTAAACATCAGGCTCTGATGTGTAGTATATAACACCACATAAGATAGGTTTATAGCGTAATACTTAGCACGACTATTGGGGACTCTACTATTTGTCTCAACATTTACCTTAATTGCACAATTGCAATGAGATAAACTTGAAACAAAGTGGTTTGGGATGGTTAAAGTTAACCTAATTTTCTTTATAGGTACTCCTTAACTTAGTATTATACCATATATAAGTGCTATTGAGGACTATTTTGTATGATACCTCTAGTTCTAATATGGTTACTCTGAATACATATTTATTAAGATATAGTTCCTATACTTCTAAGTGTTTCTACCCTAATCATATGGTCATGATGTGCTTGGCACAATTCCCATATTTTTGGAACACAATTCTTGCACTATTGTTTTGCACTTGGCTTCTTATTGTACTCCTCTTAATTAATTATGAGGTTCTAGTCCATCACATAATGATTCTCAGGTGAATCATATATGATTACTATCACTACTCTGTAAGTAGACATGTTTTATTTCTATCTCTCTTACTTACCTCTCATGATTGACTCATCATGGTCTATACTACCTCATATAACTCATAGTTATCACTTACTATCAATTGTTTCACATGTCTAGATAATTTTACTTACTCATTACTTAACTTGGTCTACAACTTCTATTAGGATATCTTAATTACCTTCATCACTTGATATTACTCCTATTACAGGTCTGGATAACTCTTACTTAATCATAACATATGTTGGTACACATCTTCCAATAGGATATCTTCCTTATGGTTGTATCCTCTCTTTGGACTACCATGTATTGTATACCAACTGTGATCTACTCATCTATTGTTTAAGGACTTCATGGTGTACTATTTATTTGGGTTTAGTTACTAACTTTGGAAGGATAGGTAAGACATGTTGACTCAAGTGTGTCAGGATTATTCTCAAGTGAATATCCATCTCAAGTCATTAGAAGTATTTGGTTTACCTAAGACAACTTCCTATAGACCCTACCAATCCTATAGGTCTCCTTTAAAGGGTTTTAATCCTAAGGTCAAAGCATTTGCTCTGATACCAACTGTGGTGACCCGGCATACCACTGCATGGTGTAGTATGCAAGTCTGATATAACACCAATGAAACACCGTTCCACTAGTATTATATCGCTCAGTGGTACAACAGAAACATATGCGGGTCCAAGGCATGTCTATAGCATTACAACATCGACTACGTTACATAAGATCATCACGGCCTCCTACTTTACAATGAGGTAAAGCTGCAAATAAACTCCGGAAGAACGACTCGTAGTCTAGCCTTATCACGAACTCTATTTGAAGAGTATTTAACTAGCTACGAGAGGCTATGAATAGATTCTAGCTAAATAGGAGCTAAGTTTAGGAAGCTAGTTCCTTTCTATTGCTAATCTAGGTTTTCTCCATGGTAGTTGTGGTGTTTGACTCTTTCGGCAGGTTCCTGTTCCCTTGAAGTATTTGTAGACTCCTCGGTCTTCGAGTTGCACGGTAGATCCTCCTTCGATGCCTCCATATCTAAGCGGGGATTTAAGAGTGGGATGAGTACGAGCGTACTCAACAAGTTCATTATAGGAAAGAGGTGTTTAATGCACTAGCTACAGCATTAGACCGGAAAGTCTAATAGCAATGCAGGTTTTCATAATCATTTCTTCAAGAGGTTGCTTTTATTCAGAAGAGCTATGTCCGTCGGCCTTCACCGGTTTACTAGAACTTCATGGAGCTCCTTTCCGGCAGCGTTCGCAATTCCATATCCCGGAACAGGGAGTGACAGGTCACGGTTCTTTACACTCTGCAGAGGTGTGTTGCTTTACCCATAAGAGATCTTAACCTTGGTGCCAACCGGGTGATCTTCCCGTCCACACTTCCTATGGTGTGAGGCCCGGTATAAGGTCTAGCCAATCATGTTCCTCCGCTACCTCGAACACCCACCCTTTTGTAAGATTGTCCTCCCCTATATCCATGATGAGACCGTTCCGGGCATTCATATGCCTTCCCCTATCATCATGGATAGACCGTTCCGGACACCTTACAATCCCTCATAGACCGCAATACCGTGGGGACTTAAGGCTTCCCCAGCCTACCGCTTGTTCTTCGAACGACAAGTGTCTACGGACCGTGCCGTGGGGACTTAAGGCTTCCCGACCTACCGCTTGCCGCCGACAGATACAAGTGTCTACGGTAAGGCGCATCCGTTGATGAACGAGAGGTGGAAACACTTTTGACTACTCCGTCCCACTCCGGATCTTATGGTTAACACGGGTATTACGGCACAAGAATCACTGGCGACATTTGTTGTTTAATCCTAGATGGATATAAACCCGTGGAATGGAACCTCCACCATATCAACACAATCCATGGTTCCATTGCCCACCACTTAGTCATATTCATAGTTATGAAAGTAGTGGTTTTGGTTTTTATGCAATAGTGTTAATCATAGTACTTTGCAAGTAATTTGATAAAAATACTTCAAATGACATGAGCAAGTGATGAACTTGCCTTTCTTGACTGCAAGATTATGCAGGCAAGGTCTTCGATACGCAATAACTCCAAATTCTGAAATAGCATCATCGTCCGGTAAGGACGATGTTTAAATGATTGGCAAGGATGCAATATTGCATAAGTATGAGATGCAATCGCTCTAAGCGTGACCTAACCCCGATGATTTAGGATCGGTGATTTGTAATGATTGGTTTAGGGTGTGTTGCACTTTTAGAGTGATTCACATACAAGGTTCTTATTCAGGTGTGATTACTTGGTATTATCAACAGGTAGACAATAAAGAATAATAATCAATTGAGCACATAAAGAATGATAATGGGCATAATGGTATCAAGTAAAGAACAGTGGTCGGTTTTAGTATTAGATGGCATGGTTAAGGATTAATTATCATATACTTCAAAAGAATAACTTTTGAAGAACATGTTCTTTAATAAAGAACAAGTATGATAATTAGGTTGGTGGAGTTCTATAATTTATTATGGTTCCAAGTGGTTTTTGGAGTAAATATTAGATGGATCCCAATAAAGTTGGATTCATCAACACCTAGGGCTTGTAAGGTTAAGATAAGCCTAGGTATTCTAAGCAATTCATTATACATGGTTGTTGTCAAGGTTGGTTTATCTTGCTAGTGATAGCTGGCTAGGGTTTATAGGTCCTTATAAGCAGGGTTGTTGATGATTCCTTATTTTCTTCAAAAGAATAACTTTCGAAGAACATACTTCTTAAGTAATAAGAAGTATTATAATTAGGGTTGAGGTTGGCTAGGTATTACTGTTGGTTCTATTAAGTAAGGTATAATTGGCTCCTTAAATAGGATGGTTGATTAGTATCCATCATTAGTAGGGTTTAGTGAAATATGATTAGGCAATGTTCAAGAATTGGCATATTTGCTCCTGTGTTTCATCACCTTGGTGTAATGCTAAATAGGAATGAATAAGGTTGATCATTTTGAGGATAGGACCAAGGTTTAGACTTAGGTGTTCCTATCTGATCATCTAGGTTTGATAAGATGAACACATGGGATATCCATCTTATTAGTGCTAGGTCTCCTACGGTTTATGTGACCAAGACTATTGTTTAGTTGCTACTATGGTGCTATGTATGAAAATAGAACACTATGGTCACATATGAGGATCTAGGGTTTTGGTTTTAGAAGTAAATTGGGTTTCAAATGAATTATTGGACTTAGGGTTTCTAATTGGATTAGGGTTTTATGATTTCACATGAAATGATGAATTCTCGTATTTCTACCATATGGAACTAGGTTTTTCTAGTTACCCTATAATTCTAGGATTAATAACTTCAATAAGGAAATTGAAGTTATTAGTAATTTAGAAATAAAATAATGTTGGATTTGGCATTTTATTATTTTTAATGAATTAATAATTAGGGTAATTACTAATCAGGGTTTTAAATTCCAATAATAAGGATTTAACAAAATAACAAATAAAGAAAAATAGTTGTAATGTTTTCTTTATTTTTCTTACTGATTTTAATTTATCTTAGAAGGTTTTCCAATTTATTGAATTTTAATTCAATTTAGAATTAAAGAAAAGGCTTATTTAATAAGTATTAAATAATTGAATTTTTATTAAAAATATAATTTTCATTTTATATTTTTATTGAATAGATTTTTCTTTTATAAGAATTTTGATATCTTATTTGTATTTTTCTGAGTTTTTATGGATTTTCTACAAATTTACAAAGTTTCGGTAATTAAATAGGATTTGAGATTAAACGACGAATTACTAAATGCACCCGGGCTATACTACTCTCGCCAGCGATGGGTGGGCCTTGGCCACGTCAGCCGCCACGTTGGCACGACGTGGCACATCTCACGAGACCGACGGCGGTAGCGAGGCTCGCCGGCGCTGGGCTACTCCCACGGGCGCGTGGATGGTGCGGCTGGGTGCGCGGCCTCCTCATCGGACCTAAAGGTGGCGGCGCCGCGCCCTAATGGTCGCCGGAGTTGCTCCGGCGAGCACCAACAGCGGCGGCGGTCACGGCTCACGGCAGGGGCAAGTTATGGGGCATGCTGGGACCAATTTAGGAGCTCGGGAGAAGCGGACGCTCACCGTGATGCTCAAGGATGGATCGACGGAGGCGATTGTCGACGGTGGCGGCGCCATTGCTCGATTTTCGCGAGATACCGTCGGAAGGGAACGAGCAACCACCGGCGTCTGAGAACTTCCTGACTCGATTCCTCGTGCAAGGTGGGCATGCCGAGGGTGGGGAGGATGATGGTGGCCGCGGCGGGGCTTGGGCTTCCCCCAATCGACGGCGGTGACTGGGGCCGGGATGAGCTAGGGTTTCAAATTGGGATGGGATCGGAGCAGAGGAGGAAGAAATGATGGGCTCCCGCGCCTTTTATAGCCTCTCCGGCGTGTGCTGGCAGTCAGCATAGGCGGCGGCGACTGCGGGACGTGGAGCTCGCCGCGCCGTGGCGCTCTCCTGGGCGTCGACGATTGCAAAGACGAAGACGGCGACTTCGTCTCCGACCTTATCTGCCCGAAGCGGTATTTGGGCTGGTTCTCGTGGCGGCTTGGGCCGCGCGTTGGGCCGTGGTGCTTGGGCTCCCTGCGAGGCTGCTGCTGGGCTGTGGTAGCCCAATAGGTATGTCTCTCTTTTTCTTATTTTCTTTACTGTTTTCTGTTTTTCTGGTTTGTATTTGCTATATTTAAATTCTGTTTTTGATTCAAATTTGAGTTCTTTTATTTTGCAGGTTTTTGACAATTGGAATTTACTGAGGACTAATAAGAAGATCATTTTAATACTAAATTATTTTTGAATGATCATTTAATCTTTATGTATTCACTTTCTATTGCAATGTTTAACTAATCATGATTTTTGTGCTCTCATTATAATTTCCATTTTCTTGTGAATCAAATTCTTTGAATAATTATAGTTGATGCTTTCAACTCAAAGTATTTTAAAGGTTGTGTTAAGACTTGGTTTCAATTTAGGGAATTGGTCACTTGCACCTGATTTTATGTGAGCACTTGCTTTTTAAGATTTTGCAGATATGATCATAACCATATTTCAAAGGTGGCACTAGGATTATGTTTAATAGCACCTTGAATTACCTATAGTAAAAATTACTCCCATCATGGTTTGATCTTGGTTACAAAGATAATTAGTTGATCACTACACATATGGTTTAACCATATAATGTAGCACAAGGTTTTGCTTATGTTCGAATTGAAACATAAGATTTATTTGATGTGCAAATCTAGGGTTCTAATGCTATTTACCTAATGACACATGGGTTGAATCTTAATTGTGGTTTAGGTTTTATTTGTGATCACCCAAGTGATACACAAACTAAGGTTGAGATTTAACTCTTGTTTGTAGAGTTGAGATGACCCCATATTTCATGTGATAGGGTTTAATCTCCCTTAACCAAGCTAAGGTGGTTGTTTACTTAACATTTTATGTTCTCCCCAAGTTCCTAAGATATTGAGAATTAGTTTTATCTTCTACCAATTGGCTTCTTATTATTAACCTCAATTTATTATTTAAGTAACTACATTGGTTATAGTTCTTTTTATAGTTAACTCTGGTCATATGGATATATGGTTTCTCACCATATGAAGTATAGTGTTTAACTCTAAGGTTCCCTTAGGTTCATTAATTGATGAATGAATGAGAAAATAGATGTGGTAAGATTCTACTTATTATCACCAATTGATTTACAATTATAGGTTGGAATATAAACCTAGGATTGCTTATTAGTTACCTCCCTATAATTTCATGTGGTGAATGATAACTACTTATCTTATTAAGATTTAAATTATCCTCACATACCTCAAGAGCATGATCATGCATTAAGCATGATCAACTTGTTCTTAATATCTTTACCTCAAGTTCTTAGGGTTTATGATCATCACTCAATTCATAATGATCAAGGTTTAGCTTCCTAAATTATTTCTAATGGAATGGGTTCTCACTTCCATGATCAAGCATTGTCTTGATCAACTAGGATATATCACTTCTATTTTACTTTCTAGGATGGTCATGGTCATGGTTATCTGAATAGTTTTATATCCCGGGGAATGCCCGAGATATTTACTTAATGTTCCCCAAGAACTGATGGTTTAACCATTTGGATATTTGAATAGATAGACTAGGATTAGTATGGATGAGCTCTCTCATTTGAGGAGGACTTCAATGCTAACCTAATATTAGGCTCCATAGAGGTTGATGTGATCATCAAGATCTATGTTTAACATCAATGGTTATCTCTTTCTAGAGTTGTCTTGAAGATGATGATTTGAATACTTGGATGTATATCCAAGGTTTAACTCAAGGTTTGTTATTGCTTCTTTAATAATTATCATAGAACTCTCACCTCTCTAGGTTTGATGTGTAATAACTTGGAATGGAGAAGAATATCTATTTCGGAGTGGATCTTCTTGTCTTGCTTCCAAGATTAAAGTAGAATGGATATCATAGAGTTCATGATAAGTGCATGGATTAGTTTAAGACATGGAGAAGATAAGTGAGGAATAGTTTCTCCGATTATTGTTACTTGATTTCCCATTATTTGTATGTTCATATGTGATGTCAGGGAATTCCATATTATGATCTTTTATGAGATCAAACATTTGATCATTGATTCTAGTGTTGTTGTGTTGATTTTAACTCCATTTGATCTAACCCCTTAGATCAAATTATCTCTACCCAAAACAATGTTTTAACAAAGTCACATTGAGGTTTATAGCGCTTGACTTGATGAGCTACTTCAATTCCACCAAGGTCAAGTGAAACTTCGATTCATCGTGAATGTTTTACTTTAAAGCGCGAAAATTCCCCAGATTTTCTATGCATGAATGCAATGCACACATCTGTTTCCTCTATTTCTGTAACCCCATTACCTGGGATATTACAAGAGCCCCAAGAGGTGCACAAGTCGCAGCCCTTGCCCCCTCTGCCCAAACCCTAGCCACCCCTTCCTCCTCCCCCCTCTTGCACGGCTACGGTGAAGCCCTGCCGGAGATCTCCACCACCACCATCACCACGCCGTCGTGCTGGCGGGATTCCGAGGAGGATCTACTACATACGCTGCCCGCTGGAATGGGGAGAAGGATGTCGTCATCAACACCGAACGTGTGACCGAGTACGGAGTTGCTGCCCGACTGTGGCACCGTCAAGATCTTCTACGCGCTTTCGAAAGCGGCAAGTGATCGACTACAGCAACAACGAGATCTAATCTCGTAGGCTTTGGAAATCTTCGAGGGTTAGTCTCTTGATCTTCTCGTTGCTACCATCTTCTAGATTGGATCTTGGCTTGTTATTCGTTCTTGCGGTAGGAAATTTTTTGTTTTCTATGCTACGAATCCCATCAGTGGTATCAGAGCCGTGTCTATGCATAGATTGGTTGCACGAGTAGAACACAATGGTTTTGTGGGCGTTGATGCTTTTGTTATCTTTAGTTCGTGTACTTTGCATCTTGCGGGATGGTGGGATGAAGCGGCCCGGGCTAACTTTACATGATCGCGTTCATGAGATTTGCTCCACGCTCGACATGAAACTTGTATTGCATAAATGGCTTTGCGGGTGTCTGTCTCTCTCACCATAGTGAAGATTCAATTTACTCTTTCTATTGACAATACTAGTATCACCGTTGTGGTTCATGTTCGTAGGTATATTGGATCTTACTCGAAAACCCTAAACCACGTAAAATATTCAAACCAAATTAGAGGCGTCTAACTTGTTTTTGCAGGGTTTGGTGATGTGATATGGCCATGATGTGATGATTATGTATGAGATGATCATTATTGTATTGTGGCAACCGGCAGGAGCCTTATGGTTGTCTTTATATTTCATGTAGTAGTGTTATTTCAAAGTAGTTGTAATAGTTGCTACATGTAGTGAAAAACCATGGAGACGGCGACATGGACCTTTGACGCTACGCCGACGATGATGGAGATCATGCCCGTTGATGATGGAGATCATGTCCGTGCTTTGGAGATGAAGATCAAAGGCGCAAAGACTAAATGGTCATATCATATCACATATGAATTGCATGTGATGTTAATCCTTTTATGCATCTTATCTTGCTTAGATCGCGACGGTAGCATTATAAGATGATCTCTCACATTAATATCAAGATAATAAAGTGTTCTCCCCTCATATGCACCGTTGCTACAGTTCGTCGTTTTGAAGCATCTCGTGATGATCGGATGTGATAGATTCTACGTTCACATACAACGGGTGTAAGCCATGTTGCACACGCGGAAATACTTGGGTTTGCTTGACGAGCCTAGCATGTACAGACATGGCCTCAGAACACAGGAAACCGAAAGGTTGAATGATACGTCTCCAACGTATCGATAATTTCTTGTGTTCCATGCCACATTATTGATGTTATCTACATGTTATATGCACACTTTATGTCATATTCGTGCATTTTCTGGAACTAACCTATTAACAAGATGCCGAAGTGCCGCTCCTGTTTTCTCGCTGTTTTTGGTTTCAGAAATCCTAGTAACGAAATATTCTCGAATCGGACGAAATCAACGCCCGAGTTCCTATTTTACCCGAAGCATCCGTAACACACGAGAACCGCTAGAGAAGGGGGCAGGGGCCACCACACCACACCCCGGCGCGGCCAAGGGGGCGCGCCCCTAGGGTGTGGGCCCCCCGAAGCCCTCCTCGCGCCGCCTCTCCGCCTATATAAAGCCCCTGACCTAAAAACCTCGGGGCGTTCGACGAAAACCACATAAACCTTCCAGAGCCGCCGCCATCGCGAAGCCAAGATCTGGGGGACAGGAGTCTCTGTTCCGGCACCCTGCCGGAGCGGGGAAGTGCCGCCGGAAGGCTTCTCCATCGACACCGCTGCCATCTCCACCGCCATCTTCATCACCGCTGCTGCTCCCATGAGGAGGGAGTAGTTCTCCATCGAGGCTCGTGGCTGTACCGGTAGCTATGTGGTTCATCTCTCTCCTATGTGCTTCAATACAATAATCTCATGAGCTGCCTTACATGATTGAGATTCATATGATGATGCTTGTAATCTAGATGTCATTATGCTAGTCAAGTGAGTTTTACTTATGTGATCTCCGGAGACTCCTTGTCCCACGTGTGTAAAGGTGACAGTGTGTGCACCGTGTGGGTCTCTTAGGCCATATTTCACAGAATACTTATTCACCGTTGAATGGCGTAGTGAAGTGCTTATTTATATCTCTTTATGATTGCAATATGTTTTGTATCACAATTTATCTATGTGCTACTCTAGTGATTTGTTATTAAAGTAGTTTTATTCCTCCCGCACGTGTGCAAAGGTGACAAGTGTGTGCACCGTGTTAGGACTTGGTTTATGCTATGATCATGATCTCTTGTAGATTGCGAAGTTAACTATGGCTATGATAATATTGATGTGATCTATTCCTCCTACATATGCATGAAGGTGACAAGTGTGCATGCTATGCTAGTACTTGGTTTAGTCTTTCGATCTATCTTACACTAAAGGTTACTAAAATATGAGCATTATTGTGGAGCTTGTTAACTCCGGCATTGAGGGTTCGTGTAATCCTACGCAATGTGTTCATCATCCAACAAAAGTGTAGAGTATGCATTTATCTCGTTCGTTATGTGATCAATGTTGAGAGTGTCCACTAGTGAAAGTCTAATCCCTAGGCCTTGTTCCTAAATATCGCTATCGCTGCTTGTTTACTCGTTTCTATCGCGTTACTACCGCTACATTACTACTGCTTGTTTATCGTCCCGGGCAAAGCACTTTTCCGGTGTCGTTGCCGTTGCTACTACTTATTCATACCACCTGTATTTCACTATCTCTTCGCCGAACTAGTGCACCTATTAGGTGTGTTGGGGACACAAGAGACTTCTTGCTTTGTGGTTGCAGTGGTTGCATGAGAGGGATATCTTTGACCTCTTCCTCCCCGAGATCGATAAACCTTGGGTAATCCACTTAAGGGAAACTTGCTCGCTGTTCTACAAACCTCTCGCTCTTGGAGGCCCAACACTGTCTACAAGAATAGAAGCTCCCGTAGACATCAAGCTACTTTTCCGGCGCCGTTGCCGGGAGGAAAGGTAAAAGGCACTCATACTACGGTCCCGGGTAAAGTATTTTTCCGGCGCCGTTGTGTGTGTGCTCGAAGCTATTTCCTTTAGATCCTGCAATTGCATCTTTTTGTTTCTTGTTTACACTAGTTTGGCATAATGTACAAGAGTGAGCTTCTTATTCTATTTCCTGATTTAAAACATGGATTGTTTGATGCGAAAATTAAAAAACCTATGAAATCTTCTTTGCATGCTCGGTAGTAATATTAGTATGAACGCTTTGAACACCATTGTTGACAATAATATAGAAAGTTCTAAGCTTGGGGAAGCTGGTTTTCATGATATTTTTAGTCCCCCAAGCATTGAGGAGAAAATTTTCTTTGATGATACTTTGCCTCCTATTTGTGATGATAATGATAGTGGTCTTTTGATGCCACCTACTATGGAGAGTAAATTTTGTTGTGATTATACTATGCCTCCTACACTTGATGAGAATAATAATGATAGCTACTTTGTTGAATTTGCTCCCACTACAACTAATAAATTTGACTATGCTTATGTGGAGAGTAATAATTTTATGCATGAGACTCATGATAAGAATGCTTTATGTGATAGTTATATTGTTGAGTTTGCTCATGTTGCTACTGAAAGTTATTATGAGAGAGGAAAATATGGTTGTAGAAATTTTCATGTTACTAAAACACCTCTCTATGTGCTGAAATTTTTGAAGCTATACTTGTTTTATCTTCCTATGCTTGTTACTTTGCTCCTCATGAACTTGTTTATTTACAAGATTCCTATGCATAGGAAGCATGTTAGACTTAAATGTGTTTTGAATTTTCCTCTTGATGCTCTCTTTTGCTTCAAATACTATTTCTTGCGAGTGCATCATTAAAACTCGCTGAGCCCATCTTAATGGCTAAAAAGAAAGAACTTCTTGGGAGATAACCCATGTGTTATTTTGCTACAGTACTTTGTTTTATATTTGTGTCTTGGAAGTTGTTTACTACTGTAGCAACCTCTCCTTATCTTAGTTTTGTGTTTTGTTGTGCCAAGTAAAGTCTTTGATAGTAAAGTAAGTACTAGATTTGGATTACTGCGCAGAAACAGATTTCTTTGCTGTCACGAATCTGGGTCTAATTCTCTGTAGGTAACTCAGAAAATTATGCCAATTTACGTGAGTGATCCTCAGATATGTACGCAACTTTCATTCAATTTGAGCATTTTCATTTGAGCAAGTCTGCTGGCCTAATAAAATCCATCTTTACGGACTGTTCTGTTTTGACAGATTCTGCCTTTTATTTCGCATTGCCTCTTTTGCTATGTTGGATGAATTTCTTTGATCCATTAATGTCCAGTAGCTTTATGCAATGTCCAGAAGTGTTAAGAATGATTGTTTCACCTCTGAACATGTTAATTTTTATTGTCCACTAACCCTCTAATGAGTTGTTTCGAGTTTGGTGTGGAGGAAGTTTTCAAGGGTCAAGAGAGGAGGATGATATACTACGATCAAGAAGAGTGAAAAGTCTAAGCTTGGGGATGCCCCGGTGGTTCATCCCTGCATATATCAAGAAGACTCAAGCGTCTAAGCTTGGGGATGCCCAAGGCATCCCCTTCTTCATCGATAAATTATCAGTTTCCTTCTCTTGAAACTATATTTTTATTTGGTCACATCTTATGTGCTTTACTTGGAGCGTCTGTGTGCTTTTGTTTTTGTTTTTGTTTGAATAAATTGGATTACATCATGCTTGTGTGGGAGAGAGACACGCTCCGCTGGTTCATATGAACACATGTGTTCTTAGCTCATAATATTCATGGCGAAGTTTCCTCTTCGTTAAATTGTTATATGGTTGGAATTGGAAAATGATACATGTAGTAATTGCTATAAATGTCTTGGGTAATGTGATACTTGGCAATTGTTGTGCTCATGTTTAAGCTCTTGCATCATATGCTTTGCACCCATCAATGAAGAAATACATAGAGCATGCTAAAATTTGGTTTGCATAATTGGTCTCTCTAAAGTCTAGATAATTTCTAGTATTGAGTTTTGAACAACAAGGAAGACGGTGTAGAGTCTTATAATGTTTTCAATATGTCTTTTATGTGAGTTTTGCTGCACCGGTTCATCCTTGTGTTTGTTTCAAATAAGCCTTGCTAGCCTAAACCTTGTATCGAGAGGGAATACTTCTCATGCATCCAAAATACTTGAGCCAACCACTATGCCATTTGTGTCCACCATACCTACCTATACTACATGGTATTTTTCCGCCATTCCAAAGTAAATTGCTTGAGTGCTACCTTTAAAATTCCATCATTCACCTTTGCAATATATAGCTCATGGGACAAATAGCTTAAAAACTATTGTGGTATTGAATATGTAATTATGCACTTTATCTCTTATTAAGTTGCTTGTTGTGCGATAACCATGTTTATCGGGGAACGCCATCAACTCATTGTTGAATTTCATGTGAGTTGCTATGCATGTTCGTCTTGTCCGAAGTAAGGGCGATCTACACCGAGTTGAATGGTTTGAGCATGCATATTGTGAGAGAAGAACATTGGGCCGCTAACTAAAGCCATGATTCATGGTGGAAGTTTCAGCTTTGGACAAATATCCTCAAGTCTCTAATGAGAAAAGAATTAATTGTTGTCAAATGCTTAAAGCATTAAAAGAGGAGTCCATTATCTGTTGTCTATGTTGTCCCGGTATGGATGTCTAAGTTGAGAATAATCAAAAGCGAGAAATCCAAATGCGAGCTTTCTCCTTAGACCTTTGTACAGGCGGCATAGAGGTACCCCTTTGTGAAACTTGGTTAAAGCATATGTATTGCGGTGATAATCCAGGTAGTCCAAGCTAATTAGGACAAGGTGCGGGCACTATTGGTACACTATGCATGAGGCTTGCAACTTATAAGATATAATTTACATGATGCATATGCTTTATTACTACCGTTGACAAAATTGTTTCATGTTTTCAAAATCAAAGCTCTAGCACAAATATAGCAATCGATGCTTTTCCTCTATGAGGACCATTCTTTTACTTTCAATGTTGAGTCAGCTTCACCTATTTCTATCCACCTCAAGAAGCAAACACTTGTGTGAACTGTGCATTGATTGCTACATACTTGCTTATTGCACTTATTATATTACTCTATGTTGACAATATCCATGAGATATACATGTTACAAGTTGAAAGCAACCGCTGAAACTTAATCTTCTTTTGTGTTGCTTCAATACCTTTACTTTGAATTATTGCTTTATGAGTTAACTCTTATGCAAGACTTATTGATGCTTGTCTTGAAGTGCTATTCATGAAAAGTCTTTGCTTTATGATTCAGTTGTTTACCCATGTCATATACATTGTTTTGATCGCCGCATTCACTACATATGCTTTACAAATAGTATGATCAAGTTTATGATGGCATGTCACTCCATAAATTATCTTTGTTATCGTTTTACCTCGCTCGGGACGAGCGTAACTAAGCTTGGGGATGCTGATACGTCTCCAACGTATCGATAATTTCTTGTGTTCCATGCCACATTATTGATGTTATCTACATGTTATATGCACACTTTATGTCATATTCGTGCATTTTCTCGGAACTAACCTATTAACAAGATGCCGAAGTGCCGCTCTCGTTTTCTCGCTGTTTTTGGTTTCAGAAATCCTAGTAACGAAATATTCTCGGAATCGGACGAAATCAACGCCCGAGTTCCTATTTTACCCGGAAGCATCCGGAACACACGAGAACCGCCGCAGAAGGGGGTCAGGGGCCACCACACCACACCCCGGCGCGGCCAGGGGGGGGCGCCCCCTAGGGTGTGGGCCCCCCGTAAGCCCTCCTCGCGCCGCCTCTCCGCCTATATAAAGCCCCCGACCTAAAAACCTCGGGCGTTCGACGAAAACCACGAAACCTTCCGGAGCCGCCGCCATCGCGAAGCCAAGATCCGGGGACAGGAGTCTCTGTTCCGGCACCCTGCCGGAGCGGGGAAGTGCCCCCGGAAGGCTTCTCCATCGACACCGCTGCCATCTCCACCGCCATCTTCATCACCGCTGCTGCTCCCATGAGGAGGGAGTAGTTCTCCATCGAGGCTCGTGGCTGTACCGGTAGCTATGTGGTTCATCTCTCTCCTATGTGCTTCAATACAATAATCTCATGAGCTGCCTTACATGATTGAGATTCATATGATGATGCTTGTAATCTAGATGTCATTATGCTAGTCAAGTGAGTTTTACTTATGTGATCTCCGGAGACTCCTTGTCCCACGTGTGTAAAGGTGACAGTGTGTGCACCGTGTGGGTCTCTTAGGCCATATTTCACAGAATACTTATTCACTGTTGAATGGCGTAGTGAAGTGCTTATTTATATCTCTTTATGATTGCAATATGTTTTGTATCACAATTTATCTATGTGCTACTCTAGTGATTTGTTATTAAAGTAGTTTTATTCCTCCCCGCACGTGTGCAAAGGTGACAAGTGTGTGCACCGTGTTAGTACTTGGTTTATGCTATGATCATGATCTCTTGTAGATTGCGAAGTTAACTATTGCTATGATAATATTGATGTGATCTATTCCTCCTACATATGCATGAAGGTGACAAGTGTGCATGCTATGCTAGTACTTGGTTTAGTCTTTCGATCTATCTTACACTAAAGGTTACTAAAATATGAGCATTATTGTGAAGCTTGTTAACTCCGGCATTGAGGGTTCGTGTAATCCTACGCAATGTGTTCATCATCCAACAAAAGTGTAGAGTATGCATTTATCTGTTCTGTTATGTGATCAATGTTGAGAGTGTCCACTAGTGAAAGTGTAATCCCTAGGCCTTGTTCCTAAATACTGCTATCGCTGCTTGTTTACTGTTTTACTGCGTTACTACTGCTACATTACTACTGCTTGTTTACTGTCCTGGGCAAAGCACTTTTCTGGTGTCGTTGCCGTTGCTACTGCTTATTCATACCACCTGTATTTCACTATCTCTTCGCCGAACTAGTGCACCTATTAGGTGTGTTGGGGACACAAGAGACTTCTTGCTTTGTGGTTGCAGTGGTTGCATGAGAGGGATATCTTTGACCTCTTCCTCCCTGAGATCGATAAACCTTGGGTAATCCACTTAAGGGAAACTTGCTGCTGTTCTACAAACCTCTGCTCTTGGAGGCCCAACACTGTCTACAAGAATAGAAGCTCCCGTAGACATCATTGAACACGAGTCATATAGATGATATGATCAACATGTTGATGTTCACCATTGAAGCTACATCATCTCACGTGATGATCGGTTTTGGTGTAGTGGATATGGATCGTGTACCACTAAACAACTATGAGGGATGTTGTATTAAGTGGGAGTTCATTAGTAATTAGATTAAAATATGAACTAATTATCATGAACATAGTATGAATAGTATTTTGAATTAAAATTGTAGAATTGGCATCCGTTTTCTACCATGCGCTAGTCTTGTAATTGAGATAGAAATACTGTTAAATCTAACAATAAACTTTACGAACTGGTACCGTATTGTTAAAGAATCAAGAAATGATTAAGTCCTATTGCAAACTTTTAGTAAACCTCACATTGCTGATTTAAAGAACAATGGTTTGAATTAGTACCTAAAATCATATTGTCTCCGTGAAACTTGAAGTTCAAATCTGTTTGAGAAGTAAGGAGCTGAAAATTTTGTTTTCAGAAATAAGCGAGGTATGAGATATATGTGATATGTAAGACCTTATTGCAAGGTGATAGAATATAATTTGGTGAGACTACATAAACAAATAAGTTTTATGGGAATGTACGAAGGTTGAAGACGACAGGCGTCCCAATCCTCCAACTATTGGTGCACTAATGATATTCGCATATCCATGAAATGATTGTCCTTAGTATGCACCGTTGCTAAGACTCATCGTTTCGAAGCATCTCGTGATGATCGGGTGTTATAGATTCTACGTGTGCATACAACGGGTGCAAGCCAGATTTGCACATGCGAATACTAAGGTTAAACTTTATGAGCCTAGCATGTACAGACATGGTCTCATAGAGTCGTCATGATTTTATGGATAAAAATTATGAGTGAAATTGTTCATCACATTAAAAGGTTACTAATAGTGAAATCTGGAACACTTGTCATGTGATGATCAACTTCAAGGTAAGAACCTCAAGGTTATTGGTGCTTGACCAACAAACCTAGAAGTTATTGATGTTGAAGTGTTTTCTGATAATGAAGAAAGCTAAAAGAGAAACTACAATATATTTTGGCAAAAAGAAAGTAAAGACTAGAAAGTCTAGCTCAGGTGTATATAGATGATATACATGTTATGAATGTATTCTTTGATTGGTCACACAATGAAATTCTTGGGTATTTGTACTATATTGGTTGGTATGAAGTGTCATACAAAACAACGCAATACAAGAATACAATGGCCTAAGTGACTAACAAGGAATGTGATAGGAATGCACGTCCGGAACAAAAATAAAGTATTACTATGTTCATCGTTGGCATTCTATCTAGCCCTTCAGATTTATAATAAAGAACTTCATAATTGTTGTTTTGTTCTAGTCAAATGAAAACAATGAGTTGTTCAAATTTTGACAGTATTCCATGTACGATGGATAAGTTATTATAAATCTTTATGGTGAAAAACACATGCATAACACTAACGCTAAAATGCCATAAGGCAAATGATTTGAATTCCACTTATTTGTGGAACCGCCATTTAGGTCATGTTAGAAAGGAACACATGAAGGAACTCCATGCATATGGATTTTTGGAGTCATTCGATTTTTGAATCGTCTGGCGCTTGCAAATCTTTTCTAAAGAGAATGACTGAAATACCGTTCATAGGCTAAGAGTTGAACGAGCAACTAAACTTAGTGGAAACATACATGATGATGTATGTGGTTCACTGGGCATAGTTGTGTGCGGGAGATTCTTCTACTTCATGAAAACTTCCAACAATGAATTGAGTATATATATGTGGATATATTCGATAAGGAAGAAGTTCGAAACATTTGAATGGATTCAAATAAATTTAAGCATGAACTGGAAATCATCGTAATAGAAAAGTCAAATATCTATGATTGGATCATGGTGGAAATATTTGAATTACGAGTTTTAGCGAACATCTAAGAGAGTTATGAAATTGTTCTACGCCTCACGTTTCTTGGAGTATCATAGTGATGATGGAGTATCCGAGAGATGTATCCAAACCTTGTTGGGTTAATGATGAGATAAAATAAAATGATGCCATTATATTTTTGTGGATTATGCTCTAGAGACTACCGCTTTTACACTAAATAGAGCATCATCATAATCCGTTGAAATAACACCATACGAGTTATGGCATGGGTATAAACCCTAATAGTATTTTCTTAAAATTTTGGTATGCATAGCATAAGTAAATAAGTTTACAACCAAAATCGGATGAATGTCTTTGTTGGTTATCCCAGAGAATTGATTGGGAATTCTTTCCACTATGAAGACAAAGATAAAAGTGTTTGTCAATGTTTCTTACTTATTTCCAAGAAATTGTTTCTAGCGAAGTATTTGAGTTGGAGGACAATAGAACTTGATAAGGTTGATGAACCTGAGCATGATGATCAGAGTAGCGCAGCATCAGAAATAGGGTCCGGAGAATAAGATTCATATATGGGAAGTCATTTTCCGGGGTTCGGAAAAAGTCCGGTGTTTTGACCGGAGCTTGTAGAAGGTTTTGGAAGGACCAGAATAGTCCGGAATATTGTGGAAGGTTCCGGAAGTGTCCGGGACGACCCGGGCTGTCTAAGGAAGTCCGGAGGGTTCCATAATAGGTGTATCCATGTTTTCCTTAAGGGTTAATAAGTTTCCCCTAAGGCAGATTTGGATTTGGCAAAAGAGTCCTAGTTCTAGTAGGTTTCGGCTGACAGAAACCTACTGGAACTCTCCCAAACTTTGGGGGCAGGTCTTGAACGACCCAAGGACCTTTTCCACCTATAAAAGGAGGGCAATCTAGGGGAGCCCCAAGAGGTGCACAAGTCGCAGCCCTTGCCCCCTCTCCCCAAACCCTAGCCGCCCCTTCCTCCTCCTCCCTCTTGCGCGGCTACGGTGAAGCTCTGCGGGAGATCTCCACCACCACCGTCACCATGCCGTCGTGCTGGCGGGATTCCGAGGAGGATCTACTACATCCGCTGCCCGCTGGAACGGGGAGAAGGACGTCCTCATCAACACCGAACGTGTGACCGAGTACGGAGGTGCTGCCCGACTGTGGCACCGTCAAGATCTTCTACGCGCTTTCGAAAGCGGCAAGTGATCGACTACAGCAACAACGAGATCTAATCTCATAGGCTTTGGAAATCTTCGAGGGTTAGTCTCTTGATCTTCTCGTTGCTACCATCTTCTAGATTGGATCTTGGCTTGTTATTCGTTCTTGCGGTAGGAAATTTTTTGTTTTCTATGCTACGAATCCCATCAGTAGTATCATATGCATGCTATATTTATTTCATTTTAGAATCTCGATGTAAATTTGTTTACAAGATTTGGTGGCATTAAAATTCCTCGTAATATGTACTATAATACGATATCTACCTATGTTACTCCCTCCGTCTCAGTTTACTAGTCTTCCCCGTAACCCTAGGTCGCCAATTTGACCTATATAATTTAAATTATATAATGCAAAAATATATAATTAGAAAATAGAACATCTAAACTTTCTAATGATACCTAATGCTAACTTGATCAAATTTGTGACCTAGGGATAGACGCACGCCTAATAAACTATGAGAGAGGGAGTACTCTAATCTACTCTCTCCTCCTTAATTAGCTGTCACATCAGCATTTTTGTGGGACCAATATGCATGATCCTAGCTAATATACTAGCACTATAGCTAGCCTAACCATGAGTAAGTCCAGTACACCATTTGCATGATTTAACTACTTTGTTTAGTATCTGCACTATTGAGTAGAAAGAATATCATCTGCACTTCGAGAAAAAAAATTAGTCATGAATTTGGTCAAAAAAATATTAAATATATGCCACAAAAATTATATTATTGGATTCATATACAAAATATTAAATATAACACAATCATATTCCGATATATCTTATATTTTATTTATCAAATTAATAGTCAAAGTTTGTTCTGAAATGTGTAATACCCCTGTAAATCGGTATGGATGGACTATATAAATTGAACTAGCAAAGTCTGGCGCGGCGGCACGCCGCGCCCAAAAATGTGGATGTGAGTTGGAGAATAATAAGTGGCATTTTTAGAGTGGTTGCATATTTTTGATTGAATGCTAGTTCATCGCTTTCAACATTATTTGGTCCTAAAATTTTCAGATAAATCATCTATCGAGCAAACCATGTAGATGCATGTGGTACATGTATGGGATCCCATCGAAAATTTCATTGCACCATCGAAGATAGAGCAAACTGTGCAATCCCTGGATTTCATCGTATCCACAACACACTTGGTAACTGGAGCCTAAAAATATAGAACACCATTCTTGGAGAACCTTTTTGATTATTTCTACTTGGAGGGCAATCAGTATTTACCAAAATTGCGTCGTCTTTGTCAAGGGAAAGGAGGATTGCCATGTCTTTGTCAACCATGTTGGCGATCATGACCGGTGGGCAACTTGTGAAAGGCTGGGCTCTGTTATCCTCTAGGCAGACAACATCTATGCAGTCACGGGGCTGCTCACCAAGCATAGATGGCTCGGATGGTTTCGATGTTGAGCTCCGATTAAACTGACTCCTCGGTGTCACGCCTGATATGTGCTCCTTCTTTGATCTTCAGCCTGAACTCCTCTATTCTAAGAAATAGGAGGCAACCCAGACTTAAGAATGCATTTTTTTAAACTACTTTAGAGGTCATAAAGCTGCATATATTGAATTGTAAGAAATCAATAATAGATCTCTTGATCTAAGTAACAAAAAAGACAACTTCATATGCTAAAACTCAGATTTTTTGCACCTATTAGAAGCAGGCAACTTGCCATGTATCTTCAAGAAAAGAGTATTCAGTAGACTATTATAAGGGCACATGCTTTAAAAAGAGGAAGTAATACATCTAAGGTAATAGCCAAGTTAGAAATTTGAGATGAAAATATATGATGAATAAACAAATGCTTAGTCTGCGGATTTCTTTGACATGCAATTGCACCTTTTGAAATAGTTGGCATATGAGTCTTCTTTCGGAGTGTCAAAAATGTCCAAGGCCGAGTAGTAAATCTAGGAAAAAGTTATGAAGCAAGAACGCACATTGTCCCATATATCTACACTTTCCTGCCAAATTAAGGAAGTATAAGACAAAGCAGGTGCTTTGAAAAAAAACATCGTCATATTTCAGAAGTGGATAACCATTAATTCAACATATCAGAAGATTTCTCAAATATTAATCCAATACCCAGAGCAATAACTATAGACCAAAGGAAGTTTGAGCATTATTGGATCCAAACTCTTGCTAGCCTTAGCATGACTCACCATCTGAAAGTTAACCACTCAACTCGAAAAGGTAATGGGAGGTAAAATTAATAAGCGTTATAAGGATCCATAGCACAAAGTCCCATTTAGATTCAAATCTGAACAACCAATCGAGTAAGAAAGAAAAGAAAGCGAATTTTAAAAGGTGAAGAGGTCAGAAAGTTTACCTGATTTGTAGGGGAGTCTAGGCTGCAACTATCCCTTGAGTCGGAGAAAAGGAGAACATGGTTGTCGACAGAGAAAATTGTAGGGAAAGAGAGCCTACAGGGGGATTGGTAGGTGTTGATACGGAGAGCTAGATTAACTGGGCTGGAGAAGTTTCTTATGACCATAAAGGAATGATTACTTAAATTAGTGAATTTGACAGGCAATGCAAAAAGGTAGAGCACTTAAACCTCTAAAATACTTCAGCCCTTCATGCTTACAAAAAGATGAGGCAAGCTCTCAAAACCTGTCAAACAACACTCTGAACATATGTATAACAGAACCTGCATCTGCAAAATTGACAATTTGACATAAAACTGAGAAATGTGCGCATTGTATTTCAAAGTGAGGTACTCAATTACTGATCATAGCGTAGAATTCTTACAGATGTTAGAACACAAATCTATCTTCGGTTGCCTAATGCAGGGGTCAAAGGCCATAAAAAAGGGAATACTTGACAACGGGTGGCCGCCGCCACAAATTTCCTATCTCTCAAAATTTATCATCGAAAATCCATTTTGTCATGCAAAAGCTTCAAACACTTATGTGTAGGTATCTAGAAATATATATTTCTTCTTAGGAACTATCTGCAACTGTAATTGTATAAAATAAATAGGATACAATCAGCATGTGTAGTAAGATTATTTAGTGCCTACAACTTCAATAATATGAAAGGTTTGCAACAAAAAGATCAAGAATTGCAGCCAAACTATATGTACGCAATGTGAACTAAATTATAGAATTGAGCAGATTGCTTGCTTGACGCATTAAACTTTAAACCTATCCCTGATGGATGTACACGTACAGATGATGCTGCATCCGAATATTCAATATGAGAGAGAGAGAGAGGCTTCAACTTGTATCAGATGTTGTAGGTCAGCTCCACCATGTTGAACAGAAGATCCCAATTAATTTATCACCTTCTCAATTAGTGTTGATATTTCGTTCCTGGCAAACAGAAAAGTAGTTAGCACTCAGCAGGTGCACAATTGAAAATGACTGTAACAAAAATTAAGCATGATGACACAGAGGGAAGGGCCTGTCGGAATATGGTTAGTACAACTGTTGTTACCGTAGGTTTTTTTTTTATCAAGTAGGACTCTGTGATTAAGCAGAGATGGTTCTGTCAACAATAGTAGCAAGACCTTGATTTCATTGGCAAGAGGTACCTGACTGATCATTTGTACATATTATTTTGCAAAGAAGAACAAATATTTTATTTTCCCCTGTCAAGTGAAGGAGCTTGCTGGTTTGCCGGTGCAGTTTCAGATTATATCGGTCACTTTGTTGGCTTACCGGAGTAAACCTAGAGTACTGATAAGTATATTTACTGAATTTGTGGTAAGCTCAACAAACCTAGACTCATCCACAACGACTAAATCTTCTTCACCAGTAATAGCTTCGCCTTATGTATGGCACTGTAAACCCTACTAACTGAGTGCCATCTGTAAAAAAAGTTCAGACAATAAGGAGAGATTAATGTTCAACCATTCAAACAGAAGTGAAGTAAAACTGTAAACCCTACAAACTGAGTGCCATCTGTAAAAAAAAGTTCAGCGAATGAGGAGGGATTAATGTTCAACCATTGAAAAAGAAGTGAAGCAAAATATAGCTATACTCCAAAAAAAAATTATCTCAATCGCAATAGTAGTGAAGTAAAGCATAGCTATATTGCAACTTTTAATTAAAATCGCATTAGCATGACCCGTGAAGGCTTATGAATTCAGGAATGGAACACGAAAATTCTCGCGCACTCAGGAGGCATTTGGGCAGGCTCATTATCCCACAACTCAAACTACACATACAGGTCTTACTTGAAGCATTCTTGAAAAAGATTCTCCAGTCTATAATAAACGTTTGGTCTATGTCTTTAAACAAATAAATTCTTGAATACATCTTTATTTAATGAAACTGCATGACCACAGTATGTTCCAAAATCATATGGCAGAATGTTAACAAATATATTCTGTTACTGCCTACTTGAATTTGATGTGGTGCTATAATACCGCAGCTGACCAGTAATATTACATATTCATTTTGAACATAGCTCTGCCATCCATGTCAGTTAGTTGGCTGCCTTATGCCCTTATGGTATGATCCTGAACATAAAAGCAGAGAGAAAATAACCTTACAAAACAATAAGTATGAAAGGAATAGAGCTGTAGCAATATTCAGTCATTGCACACTACTTGATACTCGCTCCCAAGCCATTGGACATAAAGGAAGGAGAGGAGAAGAATCATACCAGGCCTGGTCACCCAACTCCTTGCCGGCACCCTGCAGTCCTGCACACACAGACCAGATCAAACGGCGAGGGTTAGCATACTAAGGTTCGAACAATTGGCAAATAAAAAAGAAATACTGTGGCACAAGTGTGAGCCGTGGCACCCGCGTGTGACTGGGACAGGACCAGGTGTCTCTCAGGTCAGTTGGCATCCACAAGGGCAGCAGAGTAGGGCCACCGCAGTGCGTGCGGTAGGACGGGAAACCCGCGGAGGCGTCGGCCGGGCCAGCGTGGGGTAGTCGTCGATCGTCGGCTGGGGCAGCGCAGGAACGGCCATCCGTGACGGCGGAGATGACGAATCTTCCGGGGTGCGCGTAGCCAGGCCGTTGGTGAAAGGAATCGGAGAGAATCCGTAGGTATGGGCCGGAGGAAAAGAAGGCCGGCGACCACAGGGATCTCAGAAGGGGAGCCCTCGGGACAACTCGGAAGGCGGAGATCTCGGCGGAGTAAAACTTGGGGTAGAAGGCGAGACTGTGCGATGGCTGCTGCAGCAGTCCGAGAAACTCGTCCCCACCATCACCACCCTCGTCGACGGGTGCTCTGGATCGCCACCCAGTCCGTGCCCTCTGCTTCTTCCTCCTCCGATGTCCACGATAACGGAGGAAGCCTCCACCGCAAGCTGCAGCCGCGGCTCCGGCTCCATGGTCCCAATCACCACCGCAGCCCTCCCCATGACTCGCCTCCTCGAGCTCAACGAAGGCGTCCTGGCGGAGCCTCTCGCGAGAGGCGTCATCGCGCTATGTGGCGCATCCTCCTCATATACGGTGTTGGCGACCAATCCCAGAGCGAGGTTAGGGTTTCGCGGGCGCGCGCGTAGAGGCGTGACCGAGCACCGCAGTAGTGCGGAAAAGGAAGGGGAGGAGGCGGCGGCGCTGGACGTGGCCATGGAGGGGGAGAAGGGCGGCGGACCTGGAGCAAGGATGCCACTTGCAGCAATGGAGAAGAGCTCCAGGCGGTGGAGATAATGGGAAGAGAAGGAGCACGAGGATGAAATCGAGGAGACGGTGGGGCAAAAAGAATAGTTGGTCAAAGCGGTTTACAAAAATGCTACGTCCACCCAGCCCCCCCAAAAAAAGCACAGCACATACCAGAGAAAAGGGACAACCAAAATCCAAGAGGTCTCCGAAACTGCACACCAGTAAATAACTGCAGTAATCAACTACAAAAGAGCAAACGTGTCAAAACGCTGTAAACTCAAAACATAATTCAAAATCCTAGCAAAAATCGAAGCTGTTAAGCTTTAATATAGTAGTTATAAAAGTTAGTCATTTTTTATCAGTTTTCAACACTTCAATTTTAAATTGTGCTCAAATAAATTGTTAATAGTTAAGATATATTATCCATCGATGAAGAAATCATAAGCTTGCAAACGAGAGAATCATAAAAGGGACTACCGCTAGAAGCACTTGATTGTTGTTTCTTGGTTTAACCACATCCTTTTATGATTTCTTAATGAACCCTAGCTATCATATTAAAGGAAACGTATCTCATGTGTATCCGGCCAGATCGTGTATCCCTGCATCCCTTCGCTTTCGGCCACGCAATGAAAATCAAGGAAGCTAGCTTAGTCTGCATCATTTTTTTCAAAAAGACGCCCACTCACCACGACTCCACCCAGTAGCTGAAGTTTTGGTTTTTGTATAAAGCCCCCCGGACCCTCGACTAGATCGTGCCCGCCTTGATATGCCATCGGAACGGCGGCCGGCGGTGAACCCTAGGCGAACGCCGCGCTTCTCTTCTCCATAGCAGATGCGACCTTGAGTCCAACTGCAGTCGTCCAACGCAAGCTGATGCAGTCTGGCCTCTGGCGTCCGTTGGCAGGTGGCCAGTGCACGCATGTAAATTCCTATCTATATCCAACTCCTTTCTTCCTTGTCTCACGTGATCTTGGAAACTGTGCAGCGTTAGGTAATCTTTGCTCCAATGTCAACCAATTACGACGGAACAACAAATGCCATGGAACCGGTAACATTCAGCGAGGGAGCAACAAGTGCCATGAAACCAGTAGCAATCAGCGACACCACAAGTTTCAAGTAACACACAAGAATATTCAGCCAGCTCTCCGTTTTGCATGTGTGTTTGCAGTGTGAAAAGCTATTCATGTGCATCATTATAACTGCAAGTGCGCAGGAATATGGAGCCAAACAATAGCTTTCCCGTGCAGATGGACCAAAGAAGATTCAGTACACCCCAAAAGAATGCAAGCACGCCTTTGTTTGTAAGTTCATGACTTTTCACTAATGTCCAGTTTAACGAACTATGCATACAAGTGCTTATAAGAATTAATTTTTATATTGTAGTGTTCATCCTTTACACCTGAATGCGAAGAGCATTTGAAGCCAAAAGTAGGTATCCCACGGTATGATTGCTGCACCCCCATGGGGCTCTCACAGACGTTTGGATTTTCGGCCGTCCGATCGAGCTGACGTGGCGCGATCTCGGCCGGCCGTTCCGTCCAGGGCGCGAGGCCCTCGCGCGAACCCACGTTTTATCCATGGGTCGCAAAAAGCCCCGCCTGGCCCGGTCGTGCCGCCAATCATGTGTCGCGCCTCTCCTCCCCAATCCCATCTCTGCCCGTCGCCCTCCCTGGCCCAATCCTCCCTCGCCTCGTCGTCGCCGCCGTCGGGCTGCCCGGCGGAAGTAGCGCCGCCTCGTCGTCGCCATCGCCGGCGGCTGCCGGTGGAGGCAGCAGGTCACCGCCTCGTCGCCGCTCTACCGCTGGATGGCTCCGACCCGCCGCCGCCTCCCCTCACAGATCGCCTAGCCGCGCCGCCGCCTCGCAGAGCCCCCAGCCCCGCCGCCAGGAGTTCAGCGCGGGGAACCGCGCGAGCGCCGGCCGCCGCATCGAGACGGCCTGATCCCCTCATCCGTCCCCTCCCTTTTTTGCTGGTCACCGTCGTCGTACACATCGCAGCGGAGAGCGATCCGCCGAGAAAGGAGCTCGAAGGGGGCCATGCTCTTACTGGTTGGGACGAGCGGATGCAGAAGGAGGAGGACGGGAAGGGGTGAGGGCGCCCCACCTGCTGCGTGACGATGCCGGCGACCAACTCCCCAACCCAGGTACGTTTCCTGCTCATGCTCTTCTTCCTTCTTTCTTATAGCTGCCCTTTTGCCCCAGGCTGCTCGTCCAGGTCGCGTGTCTAGGAAGATCAGCAGGGGCATGCTACTAGAGGGCCGAGATGGCGAGATACAGGAGTCGCGCGACCTGGCAGGGACATGGAGGTGTGGACCTGGAGAAGGGATCTGGCCGGTCAGCCGATTTGTCTTCTTCGCTGCCTACGACTAGTAGCCTCTTTCTTGCAAATGTTGTCATCCTTTGTCTAGCAGGTTGACATGAACACCACTGGATTCAACACTTCTGTTGGTGCCTATCGATTATGGTGGTAAAATTGATCACATTTGTCAACTTTCCCTCTTTTTGAAATAGGGTCATAGGAGAAAGCTGAGGATGTCGAGCCGAGGTGAGCCTCGCTGGTTTGCTGCTCAACGGGAGAAGCACGGTCACCCCTCCGAGAGAGAAACGAGTACATTGCGTCTAGGTAAGCCTTTGCCATTTTTCTTGATATGTAGTAAGGGAATTCCCTTTTCTTGGACCTGTGAGTTAATATGTTTTTTTTTTCATCCTATTCATGCTAATAAATCGAGATCTTGCTGCTTATCAAATTTTGCTAATGGATTGATTTTCTGCTAACCTCAATCTGTATTTCAAACAGGTGGTGACTTTGTTGCTGGGTTCTACCTTCACAACCTGATATCGGAGGTTCATGTTAAGCTTTGGCGTTTGCATAATTTTTTTTTTGTTTCGATGATTTATCAGCCTGGAATAGATATGCACATTGATGCAATAATTTGTGTGATATTTTGCAGTTTTGAAATTTCATTTGTAGCTCGGTTATAGAAGTGTATTCTTCAGAGAAGTGGCAGGTGCATAGACATTTATTGCTTTACATCAAACCCCATGGGAACCAAGATATAGTGGCCCTAGGTGTTGGCATATCATATTTAAAGACAGACCTAGATTGTGTCTTAAGAGTAAAGTGCAGCGTGGATGTAAAAACTGTTATTTCTCTTATGCTATTTCATATGTGGATGTAAAAACTGTTATTTCTCTTTTGCTATTTCGTATGTGGATATCTTCTCTCTACTATGCAGGTCAGTTACTATTATTTTCCGTTTCTCCATCGAGTCAAACAGATAAAGGGATTGTAACTTATAATGCAAACCGGTTGCCCTTGGGTATGTTGAATTTTAGGTTTATGTAACTTTCCATTATCCTTGCTAATTCAGTTTGAGTTATGCCTGCACTGATCTATCCCGGTTTGATTTCTACAAGGAATGGCCTGCTCACCCTCCATCCCTGCCAGTTGGCTCACACGGTATTGTGGATTTCTTGTAGTTTTTTTGGCTTGCTCTCCCTCCATCCCTGCCGGCGCACAAGGTATTGAGGAAACCAACCACGGTGCAAATTCAACTGGCACTCCAAGACATGGATACATGTTAGTTATGCATCACCCTTCTGCTTGGCTCCAATTCAACCAAACTTGAGCACTCACGTCATGTTTTACTCTAGGTTTATGAAATCAATACCGTGGGAGATGATCTGGAGCTGCTAATTTTGGGATGATATGGTTTCAGCCAAGGATTCAACAAGACGTTATCTGAAGCGGCTACATGTTTTCCAACAACTACCATCCAGATTTGCAGGTTCCCTTCATTTGTCAATCATAAACAGGTTTTAGGCAGTTTCGTCTACTGATAGTTTCATGTACCTATGGGTTTCAGTAAGTACTAGATATTTTTTTCACTGACAAATATTGTTTTTGATGTTAGATTGAGCGTATCCATGTTTCTAGGTACCAGTAGAACTATAGTTGCCAACATTTAATTGCAGCGGGTCATGTCTACTTTGCCTTTTGGTTTCTACAAAACTTGAAATAGTAGATAAAATGTTGTAATTAGGATGTCGATAGATATAAAATAGTTACGCCAGCTAAAGAAAGGGAAAAACAAGCTGCCACTAGCGCTGGTAGCATTTGTATCAATTACCTCCAGTACAATTTTTTTTATTAATTAATGCATTCTTCATATCGACCCGCAGCTTAGTCACACAAGAAACCCAAGACGATGGAAGAATAGGAAGGTACCCAAGATCCCGGAGGGGCACATACTGCAGTCTGTTATCCATGGTAGTGATTCGTGCTGCAAACCCCACCTTTGATGTCGCTGAGGTATTTTATATGTCACCAATGAACCTGGTTGGTACGGGTTTTCACTATTGTTCCACTTATGTTTCCGTGTTACTAATTTTTTACTTCAGAGTTCACATAGCTGTCCTTTCTTTATGTGAACAATATGGTCACATGAGGTTAGTTGAGGAGATCATGTATATTGTTGATTCCCAATCGATTATACCCATCCTTACACTACATTATATGCCTAAAGGTAGACGGTTGTCCATATACCTCTACTCTGAATAATTTCTTAAGAAATGCAGTTCTTCACCTTTGCATTATCATGCTTCGTCTCTTTTTGTGGAAGACTATCTAAAAAATGTACCTGAAAGCATTCACCAGGCATATTCGTGATCAATATAAGACTGACAGAGTTTTAGAAGATGCTATAGATGGAAGAATAGTAAGACTTGTGTTGATGGAAGGTTTATTGATCTACATAGACTTTTCTGGTTGTCTTGACATCCATGTGAGAATATTTGCTAATTGAAGGTTTAGTATGGTTTTGCCCATCCCACCGTCCTTGCTCAGTTGGTTGGGATATGGACGCCATGAGATTTGACGTGGTTGAGGTGAGTTTTGTCAATTTGGCCAATTTTTGGTCATATCTCATGACGTTCCCATTTTCCCATTTGGATTAGATTTTCCATACTTTTGTGCCAGATCTAGGGGACTCTAGAAAGAGATCAATATGGCGTGTACTTTGTTCTATACTATTTGTTATCTTTCTATTTTTTCATTTCTTTTGCTATGATTGGATATAAGGTTCAGAGCTCGTGTTACTGTCAGTATATATATGTTTCCCGAATGCACATAATTCTACTACTTTAAAAGAAAGCAAACATCGATCTTGCATTCCAGTTGTTCATTCATTTCTTTGATCAATGGAGCAAACATAGTTGATACAAAACATGATAATATTGGCATGTATACTGTATTCTAATCTCTCTTTATCATTTCCTCAAACAACCTATCACTGCTAAGAAAATCACATATATGAACCTCTTATGATCGTTTCATTAAACATATTGTGGTGGCTACTAAATACTCATGGATGGCAATATAAATGGTAGGAATGGAAATATTGAGTATCCTGTGCTGGTGGGTCAGTCTCTTCACTCTTAACTATGTTCTGATGGTGTTTCTTGTGGCTGCAACCAAGTTCAGATCTCTTAGCGTATGATGTATGAGCAACACTTTCTAATTTTCGCAAAAGCACTAGCGGCTGATGCTACATCGCGGATGTGGTCGGTTAGCTTCTCTAACAATTTTGAGGTGAACTGCGGCGAGCAGCCTAAACCTTTTTTAAATGAAAGAAAGAAATGGGTCTATGTGAGTATTGCCCTTAACTTATCTTAATATTTGTGTGTTCCGAAATTTAGCTTTGTGCATGTGTTTGTTGTAGTACTAAAGTACTGTACATTATGATTCTTATGAGCGAACCTTCTCCTGATGTGACATGTGGTTCTGATGATATCGCAGCTTCTTTAAAATGTGCATGCCAAAAATATAAATCATGTATATGAAAACCGAGACCATGATTCAATCAGGTTATATGAGGTCTTCAACTTTGCGAGCATTGTATTTTTGCTGTATAGAAATGTTGATTCAGCGAGTGCAATATTGTATTCAACGAGTGTTCTTTGTCCACGTAATTTCTGTAAATAAGTTTCACAATATTGGTTGACTATTTTATTTTCTTACAATTTGAATATCCTATAGATTCAAGATTCGCTTCATATACCATCTTCACAATACTACATCATGACATTACGCTTTGTATCATGGCTAACTTTCAATTTTGGTTGCTATGTGTCGTCGTGGTGAACAGACAGATGCCATAGGATGGCTTAAGTTGGGGCCGAATGGACGCAAGAGGATTCGGGGGAGGGTTTGTGTGATATCCCAGGTATTGGGGTTACAAAAATAGAGGAAACAGATGTGTGCATTGCATTCATGCATAGAAAATCTGGGGAATTTTCGCGCTTTAAAGTAAAACAGTCACAGTAACCGAAGTTTCACTTGACCTTGGTGGAATTGAAGTAGCTCATCAAGTCAAGCGCTATAAACCTCAATGTGACTTTGTTCAAACCTTGTTTTGGGTAGAGATGATTTGATCTAAAGGGTTAGATCAAATGGAACTAATAATCAACACAACAACACTTTACACAATGATCAACTACTTGATCATACAACAGATCATAACATGGTATTCTTTGCCATAACATAAGAACATCTATTTAATTGGAAATCAAGTAACAATAATTGGGAAACTATTCTTCACTTATCTTCTCCATGTCTTAAATTAATCCAAGCTTTACCTATTTAAGAATAAAGGACAACCTTTGAACTAAAGTATTAGGAGATTAATCATTTCATCTTAGAGTGGTGAGACAACCCAACATCACATGGAATAATACCATATCCCCGAGTTGATAAAATAAGGATGAGATTAATGTAATTAAGTTAGACAAATGGAATCTTAGCCTAGATACCTAAAGAGATCTTGTGAGTGCACCATAAACCCTAGAATAAACCATTCTTATATAAGAGAGCTCAAGATCTGGTGTTACACTCAAGTGAGTTGAGGAAACACTTGGTTTTAAGGGAGAGATCTATTCAAATATCCAAAAGGTTAAACCATCATTTCTTGAGAGAACTTTAAGTGAATATTCCAGGCATTTTCCTGGGATATAAAACTTTTGAGACAACCATGACCATCCTAGAAAGTAAAATAGAAGTGATATATCCTAGTTGATCAAGACAATGCTTGATCATGGAAGTGAGAACCCATTCCATAAGAAATAATGTAGGAAGCCAAACCTTGATCATTATAAATTAAGTGATGATCATAAACCCTAAGAACTTGAGGTAAGGATATCAAGCACAAGTGGATCATGTCTAACCATGATCATGCTCTTGATGTATGTGAGGATAAGTTAAACCCTAAAAGGATAAGCGAGATATCATTAGCCACATGAAATTATAAGGAGATCAATAATAAACAACCCTAGACTTATATCCCAACCTTTACTTGTGAACCACTTGGTGATCACAATTTGAATCCTACCATATCTATAGTTCATCAATTAATGAACCTAAGGGAACCTTAGAGTTAAACACTATACTTCATATGGTGAGAAACCATATATCCATTTGACCAAAGTTAACTATAAAAAGAACTATAATCAATATAGTTACTTTAATGATAAGTTAGGGATAATAATAGGAATTAATTGGTAGAAGATAAAACCTATTCTCAAATCATAGTAACTAGAGGAGAACATAAAATGTTAAATAAACAACCACCTTATAATGGTTAGGGGAGATTAACCCTAGCACATGCAATATGGTGACATCTCATTTCTCCACCCCAGAATTAAATCTCAACCCTAGTTTGAGTAACACTTGGGTGATCACAAATAAAACCTAAACCACAATTAAGATTCAACCCATGTGTCATTAGGTAAATAGCATTAGAACCATAGATTTGCACATCAAATAAATTTTATGCTTCAATTCCTGAACATAAGCAAAATCTTGTGCTACACTTTATAATTGAAACCATATGTATGGTGAGCAACCACTTAACCCATTAATCAAAATCAAACCATGATGAGAGTAGAATTACTCTAAGTACTTCAAGGTACTAATAAAATACCATATTAGTAATAACCTTGACATAGAGTGATAATCAAAATTTCAAGATCTTAATAAATAGAGGATCACATAAAATCATATGCAGGAAACTAAATTCTCAATGAAGAGCTCAAACCCTAATGATAAATTCTAAAACACTTAGAGTAGGAATTATCAACTCTTTATAAGTAAAAAAAGATTTGCAATCCAAATAAAAAGGGAACTTAAAGAACACCTATAATCATGCTTAATTGATGTGTTGAATAAGCCCATATGTATGAAATTGAATCAAATATAAAATGCATTCTTCTAATAAGAAAATGGTGTAATAACCATTGCATTAATTCTTCATGGAATTAACCTCATTGAAATATCTGCAAAATAGAAAAGAATGGAAATTAAATTAAAAACAGAATACAAAATAGGAAATACAAAACAGTAAATGAATAAAGGAAAGGAAGAGAAAACGGGCTTACCTACCTCACCTGGGCGGACAGCCCAACATCAGCCCAAATACCAGCTCCAAAACCCGGCCCAACACCAGCCTGTACCGTTTCGCTTCGGATAAATACGAGGAGGAGGACTTCCTCTTCGTCTCTGCCTGCTCGACGCGCAGGTGAGCGCCACGACGCCGGCGAGACACGTCCCGGCCGCCAACGAGGACTTCCGCGACCATCGACGACCGCCGAGGGGTATAAATACCCAGAGAAACCCTGGCCATCGTCTTCTTCCTCTTCTCTCCTAAATTTTCCCATGCCCGAAACCCTAGTCGACACTGCCTCCGACCATTGCCGACGATGGGGACCTTCCCGAGCCTAGCCGAGGATTCCATAGGGACCGCCGTCCTCGACATGGTCTCCGTGCGCGAGGAATCGAGCCGAAGCTCTCGCCTGCGACCACGCCTGGTTGTCTTCCCCGACGCCGGTGGTGGCCCAATCCGGCGAATTTGACCTCCCCGAGCTTCTCCGACCACATCATCGTGTTCCTGGTAATCTTCTGAGTCCTCTGGAAATCTCGCCTTGCTCGATTCATCGCCGTAGCCTCGCCGCATCATCCACCCCGTAACTGCTGCCGCCGCACCTCACCGTCGAGCGAGCTCCGGCGACCCAAAGACAGCGGCGCCACCCTCAAACTGACCACCGCATCACCCTGAGTCTAGCCGCTTAGCTCGCTGCCCGCACGAGCCCGCAAACGTCGGCGATTGCCGGAATCCTGCCGACCACCGTGAGACCCTGGCATGCTCTCGATTTGGACTTAGTCCACGCCCGCGTGGCAGTCTACGTGGCCCAGGACCCCACCAGTCATTGACTGTGGGTGTGTTCTGCCCGTGTACACTTAGCAACTCCGTTTTAAATTTAAAACTCAGAAAATTGCTGCAACTTCAAACAAATTTAGAAAATTCAATTTAAGTCAGAAAAATAAAAAAATAAGACATCAAAATTCTTATAAAAGTAAATTCTATTTAATAAAAATATAATATGAAATTTTTATTTCTAATAAAAATTTAATTGTTTAATACTTGTTAATTAAGCCTTTTCTTTAATTCTAAATTGAATTAAAATTCAATAAATAGTAAAACCTTCTAAAATAAATAAAAACCAGTAATAGGAATAAAGAAAACATTAAGGCTATTTTTTTCTTTATTTGTTATTTTGTTAAATCTTTATTAGTGGAAACTTAAACCCTAATTAATAATTACTTTAAATATTAATTCATTAAAAATAACAAAATTCCCAATCCAATATTATTTTTATTTCAAAGTTATTAATAACTTCAAACTTTATAATGAAGTTATTAACACAAGAACTATAGGACAATTAGGAAACCCTAATTCTTTATGGAATGATATTATAACCTTATCATTTCATGTGATTCCTAAAACCTAATACCATTAGGAACCTAGCTCCATTAATTCATATGAACCCTAAATTGCTTCTAACCCTAACCCTAGGTTAGAACATGTGATCATGATACTTTATTTTGAATCATAGAACCATAGTAGCTACTAAATGTTTACCCCGACCACATAAAATGTAGTAACCATCATTAATAAATAAATATTCCATGTGTTCATCTTAATCAAACCTAGATGATCAAATAGGATCAACCCTAGTCCTTATTATCAAGGATCTCATCCTTTATTAACCTTAATTAGCATCACACCATTGTGATGAACTCCAATAGCATCTATGCCCAATAATTATCATTACATATCCATAGTCCATTAAACCCTATCAGTATTTCATAATTATGAACCATCCTATTTAGGAACAGATTATTCATTACTTATTATATCCAATAACAAACCTTAGACAAACTCAACCCTAATTGCAATACTTCTTATTCCTTAAGAAGTATGTTCTTCAAAAGTTATTCTTTTGAAGTAAACAGAGAACCATCATCAACCCTGCTTATAAGAACCTACAAACCCTACCTAGCTATCACCAACAAGGTATACCACCTTGATAGCAACTATTGGTAATTAAGATGTTTAGGCTTAATTCAACAATCCAAGCCTAGTAGCTGATGAATCCAACTAGGTTGTGATCCATCTAATGCTTACCCCAGCAACTACATGAAATCATAGTCAACCATAGAAACCCAACTTAATTACCATACTTGCTCTTTATTAAAGAACATGTTCTTCAAAAGTTATTCTTTTGAAGTATATGATAATTAATCATTAACCATGCCATAGAGTGCTAAAACCAACCACTATTCATTACATATTAAGATTATACCAAATGTTATTGTTGTGTGCTATTAATGCTATTAGTATGATATATTGCAGCACATGTTTAGGATACCAAGTAATCACACCTGAATAAGAACCTTGTTTGTGAATCACTCTAAAAGTGCAACACACCCTGAACTAATCATTACCACTCGCTAATCCTAAATCATCGGGGTTAGGTCACGCTTAGAGCGATTGCATCTCATACTTATGCATTATTGCATCCTTGCCAATCTTTTAAACATCGTCCTTATCGGACGATGATGCTATTTCAGAATTTGGAGTTATTGCGCACCGAAGACCTTGCCTGCATAATCTTGCAGTCAAGAAAGGCAAGTTCATCACTTGCTCATGTCATTTGAGTATTTTTATCAAATTACTTGCAAAGTATTATGGTTATCACTATTGCACAAAAATCAAAAACCACTACTTTCATAACTATGAATATGACTATGTGGTGGGCAATGGAACCATGGATTGTGTTGATATGGTGGAGGTTCCATTGCACGGGCTTGTATCCATCTAGGATTAAACAACAAATGTCGCCGATGATTCTTGTGCCGTAATATCCGTGTTAACCATAAGATCCGGAGTGGGACGGAGTAGTCAAAAGTGTTTCCACCTCTCGTTCATCAACGGATGCGCTTTACCAGTAGACACTTGTATCTCGTCGGGGGCAAGGCTGTAGAGCTGGGGAAGCCTTAAGTCCCCACAGCATAGTCCGTAGACACTTGTCGCTCCAAGTGCAAGCGGTGGGCTGGGGAAGCCTTAAGTCCCCACGGTATTGCGGTCTATGATGGGTTGCGGCTACCGGCGAAGGAGTTTGGTTAACGAGTCCCAAACCGTTGTCGTGGTCGGGGTCCATCCTTAAGTGGTATAAGAGGACCGACGAGGACCCAGGGTCGGGGTATGCAACAAAGGGTGGGTGTTCGAGGTAGCGGAGGAACATGATTGGCTAGACCTTATACCGGGCCTCACACCATAGGAAGTGTGGACGGGTCATTCCTGGTTGGCACCAAGGTTAAGATCTCTTATGGGTAAAGCAACACACCTCTGCAGAGTGTAAAGAACCGTGACCTGTCACTCCCTGTTCCGGGATATGGAACTGCGAACGCTGCCGGAAAGGAGCTCCATGAAGTTCTAGTAAACCGGTGAAGGCTGACGGACATAGTTCTTCCGAATAAAAGCAACCTCTTGAAGAAATGATTATGAAAACCTGCATTGGTATTAGACTTTCTGGTCTAATGCCGTAGCTAGTGCATTAAACACCTCTTTCCTATAATGAACTTGTTGAGTACGCTCGTACTCATCCCACTCTTAAATCCCCTGCTTAGATATGAAGACATCAAAGGAGGATCTACAGTGCAACTCGAAGGCCGAGGAGTCAACAACTACTTCAAGAGACGAGGACCCCGTCGGAGGAGTCAGATACCACATCCAACAAGGAGAAACCTAGATTAGCAATAGAAAGGAACTAGCTTCCTAAACTAGCTCCTATCTAGCTAGAATCTATTCATAGCCTCAGTAGCTAGTTAAATACTCTACAAATAGAGTTCGTGTTAGGATTAGACTACGAGTCGTTCTTTTGGAGTTATCTGCAGTTTTACCTCATTGTAAAGTAGGAGGTTGTGCTGATCTTATGTAACAGAGTCGATGTTGTAATTCTATAGACATGCCTTGGACCCGCATATGTTTCTGTTGTACCACTCTGAGCGATATAATACTCGTGGAACTGTGTTTCATTGGTGTTATATCAGACTTGCATACTACACCATGCAGTGGTATGTCGGGTCACCACAGTTGGTATCAGAGCAAATGTTTTGACCTTAGGATTAAAACCCTTTAAAGGAGACCTATAGGATTGGTAGTGTCTATAGGAAGTTGTCTTAGGTGAACCAAATCTTTTTATGACTTGAGATGGATATTCACTTGAGAATAATCCTGACACACTTGAGTCAACATTTCTTACCTATATTTTCTAAGTAATGTTAGCTAGCTAATCTCAAATTATGTAGGATACTCTTAAGATCCTAAAATAATTATGAGTAGACCACAGTTGGTATACAATACATGGTAGTCCAAAGAGAGGATACAACCATAAGGAAGATATCCTAGTGGAAGATGTGTACCAACATATGTTATGATTAAGTAAGAGTTATCCAGACTGGTAATAGGAGTTATATCAATTGATGAAGATAATTAAGATATCCTAATAGTAGATGTAGGCCAAGATAAGTCATGAGTAAGTAAAATTATCTAGACATGTGAAACAATTGATAGTAAGTAATAACTATGAGTCATATGATGTAGTATAGACCATGATGAGTCAATCATGGGAGGTAAGGAAGAGTGATAAGAATAATAAATGTCTACTTACATAGTAGAGTTGCTAATCATATGAGATTCACCTGAGAATCATTATGTGATGGAATAGAACATTATAAGTATTTTGGAGGAGTACAATAAGAAGCCAAGTGCTAAACAATAGTGCAAGAATTATGTTCCAAAAACCATGGGAACTGTGTCAAGAACATTAGGTCCATAGCCTTACGATACAATAACTTGGAAGTATAGGAGCTATATTCCAATAGTCATGTGTCTAGAATAGTGATGTTAGAACCAGACATATCATTGAAGTAGTCCTCAATAAAATGAAGGCTAAGTAGTACTTCCAAAGAAAATTAGGTTAACCTTAACTATCCTAGACCAATTTGTTTCAAGTTTATCTCATTGTAAATGTGCAATTAAGGTAAAGGTTGAGATAAATAGTAGAATTCCCTATATTCGTGCTAAGTACCACGATATAAACCTATATTATGTGGCATTCTATACTACACATCAGAGCTTGATGTTTAGAGATGTCATACTCAACTATCATATTCAGGCTTATGATGGTGTGTAGTATATGCACAAAGCTGAATCTTCTTGGATTTTATTGGATTTTCATTGTTTGACTAGATCCATACATGAAGTTTGACTTTGGTATGCAAATGCATGTTGCTATATCAAGTTCTTACTTAATGCTATAGATCTAGAGGGTAATGGTATTCGTGTGAGGAAGTGACGAATTCTGAAGATTCTGAAGACAAGATGAAGGTTCATCAGAAAAAGGAAGTAAAGTTGTAGGAAGCAACCACAGTATTCAGAAGGAAGTACCAACCAAAACTCATGCTTTACCTCAGCAGAGGAGTACTTTAGTACATAAGAAGCATGAAGGTAAGAAATATAATGATTATGGAGAAGCTCAAGCAGATCCATAGTCAACATATAAGAGGGAATGCATGGGAGATCACTTCGGATACTATATTCATAGTGTCAGTTAGTGGTTTTCTTGCAAAATAAACCCTGAATGAAGGAAGGTGATATAGGAAACCATAGCAGATATAAGAAGACCATAGTTGATATCAGAAGACCACAATTGGTATGATATCAATACTGCGAGATAAAGTAGAAGATGTCTCGTCCAGTTGATCAGAACCTATAATAGAATCCATTTTTTTAGATATCAAATAGCCACAGTTGGTATAATAACCACAGCTGGTATCAGTTGATATTACAAATAGTCCATGATTTAATTAGTTGTAACAAAAGTTTGTGAACAAATAAAAATCTTGTCAGCCAAATAGCTAGATCTATAATCATTTAGTCAAAGGATTCACATTGGATGTCCACAATTGAGTGGATACACCACAAGGATTCTTCACAAGGCCTTAGAAGAATATAAACCACAAGCTACACCTAGACTAATATTCTAACCATCAATCCAATGGTTGGAATAAAAGGAGTCGAAGAACATAAGTAAACCCTAAGGGGTAGAGTAAAGATTGAGTTGGATGTACAATGACTCAATACTTTAAGTTAGATAGAAACAGAAGGTCTGAACTGAGAGGAAGTTCAATCTTATTTTCATAAGATTGTTGAACACTACTTTCAGAAGGATGTCAGACCAGAAGCCGAGGTTTATACCTCGAGGAAGTAAGAAGATGACTATCACTTGAGAAAGGAGAAATATTTACTCAGAAGTACGAAATCTCAAGTAAGTTAAGCTTAATGAAGTTGGAAGAAGGAAATATAGGAGACCAAATAAAGCTCAAGGAGACCAAAGACTTAAGGAGATTGACTATACCAAAACTAAAGTCCATTTGAAAGATTCCTTTCATGGAACCTAAATAACCCAAAATAGTAATAGCTATCAACTGTAAACCATGATTGGATGGAATAAAAGAGTCTAATCCATTCTTAGGAAAATAAACCATCACAACCATTTCCATGGTTAATACCTTATTAAGCACCATTACTGCAAGTTTTGGTAGTAAGGGAAAACAAAGACCTATTTTATCAAATAGGAGAATGTTATCCAATGAGTCCTCAATTAAGACTGTCAGGACAAGAAGAAGTCCCAATAATTGAATATTCAATGAGAAAGGAAACAAGCTTATAATATTGGAGGAATTCATGGAAGTAAAGGAAGTAATAGTTGTTTGATGAAAAACACTAATGGATTCCAGGAAGAATCTGGACAAGGGATATATTCAATTATATCCAGTGAGATCACCACTTAGTTCGAGAAAAGTCGTAGTCTGCACAAGTCAGAACCACACTTCGGAAACGTGAGAGAGATCAAACTTCGAGGACGAAGTTTAGTTTAAGGGGTAGAGACTGTGATATCCCAGGTATTGGGGTTACAAAAATAGAGGAAACAGATGTGTGCATTGCATTCATGCATAGAAAATGCTGGGAATTTTCGCGCTTTAAAGTAAAACAATCACGATGAACCGAAGTTTCACTTGACCTTGGTGGAATTGAAGTAGCTCATCAAGTCAAGCGCTATAAACCTCAATGTGACTTTGTTCAAACCTTGTTTTGGGTAGAGATGATTTGATCTAAAGGGTTAGATCAAATGGAACTAATAATCAACACAACAACACTTTACACAATGATCAACTACTTGATCATACAACAGATCATAACATGGTATTCTTTGCCATAACATAAGAACATCTATTTAATTGGAAATCAAGTAACAATAATTGGGAAACTATTCTTCACTTATCTTCTCCATGTCTTAAATTAATCCAAGCTTTACCTATTTAAGAATAAAGGACAACCTTTGAACTAAAGTATTAGGAGATTAATCATTTCATCTTAGAGTGGTGAGACAACCCAACATCACATGGAATAATACCATATCCCTGAGTTGATAAAATAAGGATGAGATTAATGTAATTAAGTTAGACAAATGGAATCTTAGCCTAGATACCTAAAGAGATCTTGTGAGTGCACCATAAACCCTAGAATAAACCATTCTTATATAAGAGAGCTCAAGATCTGGTGTTACACTCAAGTGAGTTGAGGAAACACTTGGTTTTAAGGGAGAGATCTATTCAAATATCCAAAAGGTTAAACCATCATTTCTTGAGAGAACTTTAAGTGAATATTCCAGGCATTTTCCTGGGATATAAAACTTTTGAGACAACCATGACCATCCTAGAAAGTAAAATAGAAGTGATATATCCTAGTTGATCAAGACAATGCTTGATCATGGAAGTGAGAACCCATTCCATAAGAAATAATGTAGGAAGCCAAACCTTGATCATTATAAATTAAGTGATGATCATAAACCCTAAGAACTTGAGGTAAGGATATCAAGCACAAGTGGATCATGTCTAACCATGATCATGCTCTTGATGTATGTGAGGATAAGTTAAACCCTAAAAGGATAAGCGAGATATCATTAGCCACATGAAATTATAAGGAGATCAATAATAAACAACCCTAGACTTATATCCCAACCTTTACTTGTGAACCACTTGGTGATCACAATTTGAATCCTACCATATCTATAGTTCATCAATTAATGAACCTAAGGGAACCTTAGAGTTAAACACTATACTTCATATGGTGAGAAACCATATATCCATTTGACCAAAGTTAACTATAAAAAGAACTATAATCAATATAGTTACTTTAATGATAAGTTAGGGATAATAATAGGAATTAATTGGTAGAAGATAAAACCTATTCTCAAATCATAGTAACTAGAGGAGAACATAAAATGTTAAATAAACAACCACCTTATAATGGTTAGGGGAGATTAACCCTAGCACATGCAATATGGTGACATCTCATTTCTCCACCCCAGAATTAAATCTCAACCCTAGTTTGAGTAACACTTGGGTGATCACAAATAAAACCTAAACCACAATTAAGATTCAACCCATGTGTCATTAGGTAAATAGCATTAGAACCATAGATTTGCACATCAAATAAATTTTATGCTTCAATTCCCGAACATAAGCAAAATCTTGTGCTACACTTTATAATTGAAACCATATGTATGGTGAGCAACCACTTAACCCATTAATCAAAATCAAACCATGATGAGAGTAGAATTACTCTAAGTACTTCAAGGTACTAATAAAATACCATATTAGTAATAACCTTGACATAGAGTGATAATCAAAATTTCAAGATCTTAATAAATAGAGGATCACATAAAATCATATGCAGGAAACTAAATTCTCAATGAAGAGCTCAAACCCTAATGATAAATTCTAAAACACTTAGAGTAGGAATTATCAACTCTTTATAAGTAAAAAAAGATTTGCAATCCAAATAAAAAGGGAACTTAAAGAACACCTATAATCATGCTTAATTGATGTGTTGAATAAGCCCATATGTATGAAATTGAATCAAATATAAAATGCATTCTTCTAATAAGAAAATGGTGTAATAACCATTGCATTAATTCTTCATGGAATTAACCTCATTGAAATATCTGCAAAATAGAAAAGAATGGAAATTAAATTAAAAACAGAATACAAAATAGGAAATACAAAACAGTAAATGAATAAAGGAAAGGAAGAGAAAACGGGCTTACCTACCTCACCTGGGCGGACAGCCCAGCAGCAGCCCAAATACCAGCTCCAAAACCCGGCCCAACACCAGCCTGTACCGTTTCGCTTCGGATAAATACGAGGAGGAGGACTTCCTCTTCGTCTCTGCCTGCTCGACGCGCAGGTGAGCGCCACGACGCCGGCGAGACACGTCCCGGCCGCCAACGAGGACTTCCGCGACCATCGACGACCGCCGAGGGGTATAAATACCCAGAGAAACCCTGGCCATCGTCTTCTTCCTCTTCTCTCCTAAATTTTCCCATGCCCGAAACCCTAGTCGACACTGCCTCCGACCATTGCCGACGATGGGGACCTTCCCGAGCCTAGCCGAGGATTCCATAGGGACCGCCGTCCTCGACATGGTCTCCGTGCGCGAGGAATCGAGCCGAAGCTCTCGCATGCGACCACGCCTGGTTGTCTTCCCCGACGCCGGTGGTGGCCCAATCCGGCGAATTTGACCTCCCCGAGCTTCTCCGACGACATCATCGTGTTCCTGGTAATCTTCTGAGTCCTCTGGAAATCTCGCCTTGCTCGATTCATCGCCGTAGCCTCGCCGCATCATCCACCCCGTAACTGCTGCCGCCGCACCTCACCGTCGAGCGAGCTCCGGCGACCCAAAGACAGCGGCGCCACCCTCAAACTGACCACCGCATCACCCTGAGTCTAGCCGCTTAGCCTGCTGCCCGCACGAGCCCGCAAACGTCGGCGATTGCCGGAATCCTGCCGACCACCGTGAGACCCTGGCATGCTCTCGATTTGGACTTAGTCCACGCCCGCGTGGCAGTCTACGTGGCCCAGGACCCCACCAGTCATTGACTGTGGGTGTGTTCTCGCCCGTGTACACTTAGCAACTCCGTTTTAAATTTAAAACTCGGAAAATTGCTGCAACTTCAAACAAATTTAGAAAATTCAATTTAAGTCGAGAAAAATAAAAAAATAAGACATCAAAATTCTTATAAAAGTAAATTCTATTTAATAAAAATATAATATGAAATTTTTATTTCTAATAAAAATTTAATTGTTTAATACTTGTTAATTAAGCCTTTTCTTTAATTCTAAATTGAATTAAAATTCAATAAATAGTAAAACCTTCTAAAATAAATAAAAACCAGTAATAGGAATAAAGAAAACATTAAGGCTATTTTTTTCTTTATTTGTTATTTTGTTAAATCTTTATTAGTGGAAACTTAAACCCTAATTAATAATTACTTTAAATATCAATTCATTAAAAATAACAAAATTCCCAATCCAATATTATTTTTATTTCAAAGTTATTAATAACTTCAAACTTTATAATGAAGTTATTAACACAAGAACTATAGGACAATTAGGAAACCCTAATTCTTTATGGAATGATATTATAACCTTATCATTTCATGTGATTCCTAAAACCTAATACCATTAGGAACCTAGCTCCATTAATTCATATGAACCCTAAATTGCTTCTAACCCTAACCCTAGGTTAGAACATGTGATCATGATACTTTATTTTGAATCATAGAACCATAGTAGCTACTAAATGTTTACCCTGACCACATAAAATGTAGTAACCATCATTAATAAATAAATATTCCATGTGTTCATCTTAATCAAACCTAGATGATCAAATAGGATCAACCCTAGTCCTTATTATCAAGGATCTCATCCTTTATTAACCTTAATTAGCATCACACCATTGTGATGAACTCCAATAGCATCTATGCCCAATAATTATCATTACATATCCATAGTCCATTAAACCCTATCAGTATTTCATAATTATGAACCATCCTATTTAGGAACAGATTATTCATTACTTATTATATCCAATAACAAACCTTAGACAAACTCAACCCTAATTGCAATACTTCTTATTCCTTAAGAAGTATGTTCTTCAAAAGTTATTCTTTTGAAGTAAACAGAGAACCATCATCAACCCTGCTTATAAGAACCTACAAACCCTACCTAGCTATCACCAACAAGGTATACCACCTTGATAGCAACTATTGGTAATTAAGATGTTTAGGCTTAATTCAACAATCCAAGCCTAGTAGCTGATGAATCCAACTAGGTTGTGATCCATCTAATGCTTACCCCAGCAACTACATGAAATCATAGTCAACCATAGAAACCCAACTTAATTACCATACTTGCTCTTTATTAAAGAACATGTTCTTCAAAAGTTATTCTTTTGAAGTATATGATAATTAATCATTAACCATGCCATAGAGTGCTAAAACCAACCACTATTCATTACATATTAAGATTATACCAAATGTTATTGTTGTGTGCTATTAATGCTATTAGTATGATATATTGCAGCACATGTTTAGGATACCAAGTAATCACACCTGAATAAGAACCTTGTTTGTGAATCACTCTAAAAGTGCAACACACCCTGAACTAATCATTACCACTCGCTAATCCTAAATCATCGGGGTTAGGTCACGCTTAGAGCGATTGCATCTCATACTTATGCATTATTGCATCCTTGCCAATCTTTTAAACATCGTCCTTATCGGACGATGATGCTATTTCAGAATTTGGAGTTATTGCGCACCGAAGACCTTGCCTGCATAATCTTGCAGTCAAGAAAGGCAAGTTCATCACTTGCTCATGTCATTTGAGTATTTTTATCAAATTACTTGCAAAGTATTATGGTTATCACTATTGCACAAAAATCAAAAACCACTACTTTCATAACTATGAATATGACTATGTGGTGGGCAATGGAACCATGGATTGTGTTGATATGGTGGAGGTTCCATTGCACGGGCTTGTATCCATCTAGGATTAAACAACAAATGTCGCCAATGATTCTTGTGCCGTAATATCCGTGTTAACCATAAGATCCGGAGTGGGACGGAGTAGTCAAAAGTGTTTCCACCTCTCGTTCATCAACGGATGCGCTTTACCGTAGACACTTGTATCTGTCAGGGCAAGCCGTAGGGCTGGGAAGCCTTAAGTCCCCACGGCATAGTCCGTAGACACTTGTCGCTCGAAGTGCAAGCGGTGGGCTGGGGAAGCCTTAAGTCCCCACGGTATTGCGGTCTATGATGGGTTGCAGCTACCGGCGAAGGAGTTTGGTTAACGAGTCCCAAACCGTTGTCGTGGTCGGGGTCCATCCTTAAGTGGTATAAGAGGACCGACCGAGGACCCGTGGTCGGGGTATGCAACAAAGGGTGGGTGTTCGAGGTAGCGGAGGAACATGATTGGCTAGACCTTATACCGGGCCTCACACCATAGGAAGTGTGGACGGGTCATTCCCGGTTGGCACCAAGGTTAAGATCTCTTATGGGTAAAGCAACACACCTCTCGCAGAGTGTAAAGAACCGTGACTGTCACTCCTCGTTCCGGGATATGGAACCGCGAACGCTGCCGGAAAGGAGCTCCATGAAGTTCTAGTAAACCGGTGAAGGCCGACGGACATAGTTCTTCCGAATAAAAGCAACCTCTTGAAGAAATGATTATGAAAACCTGCATTGGTATTAGACTTTACGGTCTAATGCCGTAGCTAGTGCATTAAACACCTCTTTCCTATAATGAACTTGTTGAGTACGCTCGTACTCATCCCACTCTTAAATCCCCTGCTTAGATATGAAGACATCAAAGGAGGATCTACAGTGCAACTCGAAGGCCGAGGAGTCAACAACTACTTCAAGAGACAGGACCCTGTCAGAGGAGTCAGATACCACATCCAACAAGGAGAAACCTAGATTAGCAATAGAAAGGAACTAGCTTCCTAAACTAGCTCCTATCTAGCTAGAATCTATTCATAGCCTCGATAGCTAGTTAAATACTCTACAAATAGAGTTCGTGTTAGGATTAGACTACGAGTCGTTCTTTTGGAGTTATCTGCAGTTTTACCTCATTGTAAAGTAGGAGGTCTGTGCTGATCTTATGTAACGTAGTCGATGTTGTAATTCTATAGACATGCCTTGGACCCGCATATGTTTCTGTTGTACCACTCTGAGCGATATAATACTCGTGGAACTGTGTTTCATTGGTGTTATATCAGACTTGCATACTACACCATGCAGTGGTATGTCGGGTCACCACAGTTTGTGATTAGATGGGATGAACTTCCGGATGGTTTCCTCAAGAACTTAGCCAAAGCCAGAGGTTGAAGAAGAAAGACATAAGGAAGAACTCGCTCTAGATCATCATCTTTATTGATCTCAACAGGCTACAAGTTTCTCAGTACAAGTTCTCCTGTGTTCATACGCGTGTCTGTAAGAAGGGCTGCCCCTCTCCTTATATAGGGGAGAGGGTGGCTTACGGAGCAAGAAACCCTAATGGCATCTTTGACTAGACAAACTACTTTACAAAGCTACTTTAATCATAGAAGACACCGGAGTCCTCTTTAATCGGAGACGCCGACGTCCTCCGGCTTCTTTGACCGTCATCCTTCTCTTTATCGTCAGCCCTTCGTCTAAAGTTACTTTGCTTAGCTCATCTTTGTCTTCTAGCTCGGAGAGAATCTTTGACCAGATCCTGCCGACCTGCTCTTCCCTCCGGTGGCCCGGTATCTTCTTACCCGGTTCCGGCATACCCCTTTTGGGGATACCGGCTTAGTTTCACTTAGCTAAGCTCTTATCTTTAAGTTCCGGTACGAACATTAAACCGGTATCTTGATGGCTCAAACCATCCGGTTTGGCATGCCTTTGGCATACCGGGGGTCATCCCCCCAACATTAGTCCCCGAAGCTGGTATAGTCTGGCGGATCCTATCCAACAGACCATGCCAGGTTCTTTCTTTTTAGGATACCGGTTTAATCTATCCGGCCTTAGGCTTGGATCCGGCATCTTTGCCCAGATCATCGCTATCTCTTCTCCTTAAGGCATTATCCGGCGTCTTATTCTCCGGCATCTTAGTCATTAAACACTTCCTCGGCGACGTCGAGAATATCTCGGGCCCCGCGCCTGTGAGCGACATGCGCACTGTAACTGACGCGCCAGTGTCAGGGGTCACTTCCCTTCGACTTCTGCGCGTGCATTAACTGCCTCACAGCGAATCCCAACCGCTTCACTGGATCCGTGGGTACCTCTCTGTGGCTTATCATTTTTTTTCGCATGTACCACCGTGCCACGTGGTGGCTCGTGGAACGAACCGTCGCAGCCCACGACCCAAACCGCCGAGGCCCAGCGGTTTCGGCCCACATCTCCCTCTTCCTTTATAAGGGGAAACCACTCCTCCTTCTTCCTTTTCTCGCATTCTCCACCTCCTTGCGCTCAGTGCTTTTGCTCTCAGCGCCTCCGCCGCTCCGTTTCGCCGCCTGAGCTCCGCCGCCCAGCGAACCTTCGTTACTGCTTCGCCGGACGCCGCCGGACTTCATCGCGCAAAGAACTTCTGCAGCGCCTCTGCCCCCGCCGCGGCATTGGTGCTTCTTCGAGCTCCTTCTTACCTCGCCGCCGACGGACTACCTCGCCGGCCTTTGGCTCGTCGCTCCTCCGGCGAACCTCTTCCTCATCTACTCCGCCGCCTCAGGTTAGGCCTAATCTGGATTCACTCCTCTTTTGCTTGCTTTCTAGATCTCGACTCGGTAGTGTATTTACTTCTTCTTTTTCTTGCTTTTTCTCTCTTTCGTAGATCTTCACGCGGGGGTATATTGTGGGATTCTTGTTTCTCCTTGCCGAACTCCATGTCTAGTACGGAGTCCTCCTCTACTTCTTCTTCTGCCTCTTCCTCTGCCAGCCGGTGTAGCAGATCTTCCGACGGGCTTACCGCTGATCTTGCTCAGATGGATGCTGAATCCGGTAGCAATCGTGCCTCCGGTAGCAACCGTGCCTCCGGTAGCAATCGTGCATCCGGTAGCTCTAGCGAAGGTTCCGGTATGGATTCATCCGGTATCACTCGTGGGGCCTGGATGGGCTCCAACGTTACTAAGTTCGAGATTGACTGGTTATACCGGTCCAGGAGGATTCCGGAAGGAGTGTCCTGCCGGCTTCCTCGCGACGAAATCAAACCGGTGCCCGAACCCGGTGAACGAGTTGTTTTCCTTGCTCACTTTGAGCGCGGCTTCGGCCTTCCTGCCTCCGATTTCTTTCGGCGTTTCCTTGATTTCTACGAACTTCAACCTCATCACCTTCCTCGGCAATGCCATTTTCTACCTCTCTTGCTACGCCACCTTCATGGAGGCTTACATCGGCATTCGTCCCACTCGTGAGACGTTCGCCCGCTTCTTTGCTCTTCGGATCAATTCCGTTCAGGGCAAGGATATTCCCAAACCCAAACCCCCGTTCAATGCGGGTCTTGCATCATTGGCTCCCATCAAGGGAGCCCCTTTTTAAGTTCTCCTGGTCTCGAGTCATGCCGGCTATGGCAAGGGACTTTTTTCTATGTGAAGAACAAGGGCGCCCCGGACCTTATCAACTTGCCGCCCTTCAATCCGGCGCCACCCACGAGGGCCAACTGGAGCTACAATCCGAAGGACTCTCATATTGAGACCAACCGGATTATACGCTTCATGAGGCAACTGATGAAGGACACCAACATCTGCTCTGATGATATCATCCGCGCCTTTATCTCGCGCCGGGTGCTTCCGCTCAAGCGCCGCATGCACAAGATGAGCGAGATGTATGGTCCCGGTGATCCTACAAAGATCACCGGAATCCCTCTTAGCAATAAGGACGTTGTCCTCAAGGCCGGCCAGATCTGTCAGACCGCCATGCCGGAGGATTGGGAATGGGGACTTCGGCCTCTTAGTTCCACTAACCCCCCGACCCAAGAAGTAAGAAATTACACAACTCGGGTCGGCGTTCCGGTAACTTTTGCATTGTGATTAACCTCTTTCTATCTTTCTTGTTCTTTCAGGCCAAGGACCGTTTCCCCGGCATCTTATCTGACCGACGAGGTCCTGCCCAGAAGCGAGGTTTGGACAAGTTCGACCCCGACCCCGTCATCTCCTGGAAGGATCTGAAGATGGGCAAGACCGCAGCCTCGCGCCTTGGCAGGTCCCCGCCGGAGCCCGCTGGTTCGTCCGACGACCCGACTATGTTTGAGGTAGCTTCTCTGTTTGATCTCTCATATTTTACCGTTCTTGATCCTCTCGTAGATCCCTCCTCAACCGGTACCAATCCGCAGATTCACGAGCACGTGGCCCCGCTCGGATGCCGAGGCCGGCAATGAGTTTGTGGACAAACTCATGGCCCACGGCCGAGAAGAACAAAGCTCCGGCTCCGGACGCCGGCTCCAGCCATGCTCCTCCTGCCAAACGCCTCCGGACGGAAGTCGTTGGGGGAAAGCAAGTAGGCACAAGGCGTTACAAGGGCAAACAGATGCCCACTTCCTCCGGGTAAAACCCGTTTCTTCGCTTTTCTCGTTTCGTTGTGCCTAGTTCTTTTCCGGTTACTTTTTCCAATTCTCTCTTTCTCTCTTTTTCAGCCCTGCGCTCAAGCTTGGGCCCAGTGTCCGAGGACTCTGCCGGCTCCGCTGGGGCCTCAACTCCTCCTCCTCGCTCAAGCCCGACACCATCTGGTGCCGGCAACCTTTCTGCCTCCCCTCCGGGGGGCACTACAAGTTCGGGGCTCGCGGCCCCCAAATCTCCTGACCACCGCGCGGAGGAGGACCTTACCTCCCCTCCAGAGACCCAAGATACCGGCGCCAGCAACATCGGCGCCGATGAAGAAGCTGCCGGGCGGTCGGAACCTTTGGTTCCTTCCGTCCAAAAAGAAAAGAAGAAGAAGAAGAAGAGTTCGCGCTCTTCCCCCTCCAAGGCCGTGCCGGAAACTTCCGCGCCGGCATCCTCCACCTTATCACCAGAAGCTGCGGCGCCTGACGCCACGCCAAATCCTCCGCCGGAAACTCCTGTCCCTGAGGCGACGCCAACACCTCCGCCGAGCCAGGGACCCCTCGCAACTACGCCGATGCCGCCGCCGGCAGCCCCCAAGACCATTAAGCGCCTGCAAGCCGGGGGAGTCGCGCGGAAAGGCCGTGGAGGCGCTCAGCGGCTCGCGGTCCTTGGTGCTGCATGTCGGGCCTGCCGCCGCCGCGGTCTCGGAGAAACCTTCCGGCCTGCTTGGCCGGATTACTTCATTCAAGCGCAACGGCCGAGAGCCGGGGCACCCGCTCGCCTTACGCGGAGCAGTGGAACGCCGCGGACATGTCCAAGGCGACCCGCGGCTTGGGCAAGGACCGGCTACCAATGCTAGACCCTGCCGGTGAGCGAAGCTCGGAGGAGCACTTCATGCGGCTACGCCGGGCCGTCAAGGAGCTGCACAGTGCGTGGTTTGACGCCACGAACAACTTGATGGTAAGTTTTTCAAGGACTGTTTCATCTCTTTGACTTACGTTGATTTCCCTTCTTCTGGTTTTCTCATACCTTTTCCTGAACTTTCAATGTTATGCCGGTTTCTCCCTTGCTGAATCATATCCATTCTCCCAGTCCCCGAGTTTGGAGTTAAGAACTTTGTTCTTAGCGCTAAACTTTACTTAGAAACGCGCAAACCGGCGTTGCCAGTCCCCGAGTTTCGGGTTAAGAACTTTGTTCTTAGCGCTAAACTTTACTTAGAAAGGCGCAAACCGGCGTTGCCAGTCCCCGAGTTTCGGGTTAAGAACTTTGTTCTTAGCGCTAAACTTTACTTAGAAACGCGCGAAACCGGCATTGCCGACCCCCGAGTTTCGGGTTAAGAACTTTGTTCTTAGCGCTAAACTTTACTTAGAAAGGCGCAAACCGGCGTTGCTGATCCCCGAGTTTCGGGTTAAGAACTTTGTTCTTAGCGCTAAACTTTACTTAGAAACGCGCAAACCGGCGTTGCCATCCCCGAGTTTCGGGTTAAGAACTTTGTTCTTAGCGCTAAACTTTACTTCTCACACTTGTCTCCTTTGAACAGAGCACCGCGGACGCCCGGAAGAAGCTCTTTGAGGAGCTCTTGTGGGAGCATCGGGACCTTGCGGAGGCTCATGGCCAATGCCAAGGTTAGTTTTCCTTTTTCCGCATCCGGCATCTTTTGTACCGGAAAGTCTTATTTCTTACCAGCATCTTTTGCTTACTAGCTGTCCCGGAAGCTACCATCAAGACGCTCCAGGCCCAAATCACCACTCTTCAGGGTATCGTTTTTTCTTTTCTGGTTAATTCGTTGTTTTCTTATCCATCAACCATCGCTTTACTGATACTCTTCCTTCCGTTGTGTAGGCGAGAAAGAGCAGCTTATCCGGCAGCAGCAGGAGGCCCTTGACGCCCAGAAAACTAGCTTCCAAGAGCTTAAGGAGCAGGCTATGCAGGCCCGAATCCAACATGAGCAAGAGCTGAAGGACGCCAAGGCCGCAGCCGAGGCTAGGCTGCGCAGGTCGTGGATGACTCCACGAATTCCAACGCCGTGCTGATGACGGAGCTGGAGGAAGAGAGGAAGGCGCGGAAGGCTGCAGAGCACCTTATTGAGGTCATGACCACTGATCATAAGGAATATGATCGGCTGATTATGCAGATTGACGCGATGTGTCTCCGTAAGTCTTTGTTTTGTCCCTTCTTTCGCTTATAAGCTTTACTTTCCGAAAATGCATCGAGTTTCTTTTCCTTCCGGCAGACCGTTTTCTGGTATCTTAAGCTTATCTTCTGCCCCTCTTCTCGTAGAACACTTCCCGGACTCCCGTGCACATGCTGTGAAGAAGGTGATGGAGGATCGCGTGGCGCGGGAATTTCCCAACATGGACGCGCATTGGGATGGATACGACTATCTAGTCGCCCTCTCTCGCTCGTGTTCAACATATGCGTTCCGTGGACCGGCTTCTTGTCGACCTTCCGGACGTCGCCATCCACCTCTTCAAAGTGCCGTGGCTCGGGGAAGCCATGCCGGCTAACATGATCCTCACCGCCAACCGGCTTAAGGAGGCAGGACCGCGGATCCGCGAGTGGCGAGTGCTCGCGGCTCGCGCCGGTGCCGATGTTGCGCCGCGCTCCGCGTGCTCCTGGTATCCGGAGCTGGATCTGGACGCGCTCCTAGGCGTACGCGAAGGTGCTTCCACGGATGTGGACCCCGCTCTTACCGCGAAGCGGCAAGATCGGGCCTACCGGCTTGCGGAGTACGCCGAGATCCGCACCTTCATCCCTCCCCCTCCTGGTGTCACGGATTACCTCCTTGATGAGGAAGAAGAAGAGGGAGATGAGGATGAGGATGTCGAGGACGCGCCGCCGGAAGCTCCCGAGGCCAGCCCTGCTCCCCATGAAGCCCCCGAGACCGGCGCCGCTCCGCCCGACGCCCCTGCGCCTCGAACTATCGCAAGTGTTACCTCGCCCTCGCTTGCCTCACCGTAAAACTCGTTAAATTCCACCCCGGGATGCCGGGGTTTATGATGTAAAACTTTAAACCTGCTTTTGGTTGTGGCACAACAGTTTATGCCGGTATGTTATACCGGTGTTAATTATCTTATGTTTGCCTTAGCATATTTGCTCATGGTTTTGCTTTTATCCTGTACTGCAAAGATTTCTAGATCGTTTCCGCATCCAATTCGATGCATACTTGGTTCTTTTGCCTTGGCTCTGCCTGCCTTCTCTCGGGCATTCTTTGGCGTATGAGCACAAGGTTCTTTCACCAAAACAAGCATCTTCTTGAACTTAGAAATAACTCGAAATTTTTGCAAAAAACCGGTTTAACCGGGTTAGTTAAATTTTTCGGATTGTTCTTTCCCGCTCTCCTTCTCCACAGCTTCATGTGCTTATCCCCTACCGGTTTATCTTGCTTGCCATGAAGCCGGTTTGTGGACAGCAGACAGAGTCGAAGACTCCGGTAGGGTTTAGCACACTACTAAACCGGAAAGAAAAAACGTTCAATAAGCAACCGGTGAACCGAAAAAATAGACAAGTTACATGCAACCTTAGTGGGGTAGTCCCCGAGATTCATTCGAGGTTCCGACATCTTTTATTCATAGCAAATAAGGTACAAAAAGGAACTTCTTACACCACAACTTCAAGAGTAGAAAGGACGCAACAAGGCTACATTCCATGGACGCTTGGTCTCTTCTCCGGACCTGTCCGCCTTTCCTTTCTTCCATTCCTGTGCATCAATCAGGTAGTAGGCATCATTGTGGAGAGCCTTGCTCACAATGAAAGGCCCTTCCCATGGCGGGGAAAGCTTGTGCCTGCCTTCAGTGCGCTGCACCAGGCGTAGCACCAGGTCCCCTTCCCGGAACACTCTTGGGTTAACCTTCCGGCTGTGATAGCGTCTGAGGTTCTGCTGGTAAATGGCTGTTCTTGCCAAGGCCAGCTCTCTTGCTTCTTCTAGCAAGTCCACATCGTTCTCTCGAGCCTCCTTTACCTCTTCTTCGTTATAGAGTTGCACCCTTGGTGAGTCATGGAGAATGCTCGGTTGGTATGACCGCTTCTGCTCCATAAACCATGAAGAATGGAGTGTATCCGGTAGACCGGTTTGGAGTAGTTCTTATGCTCCACAACACTGATGGTAGCTCATCGAGCCAACACCCCGGCGATTTTTCCACCGCATCGATGAGTCTCGGTTTGATACCGGAAAGCACCAAAGCGTTCGTTCTTTCCACTTGGCCATTGCCTTGTGGGTGTGCGACTGAGCACAAATCCAACCGGATATTCTTGTCCTCACAAAACCTTTTGAACTCACCTTGAGCAAAGTTTGTGCCATTGTCAGTGATGATGCTATGTGGGTATCCATACCGCAAAATTACATCTTTCAAGAACTTAACCGCAGTGCGCCCATCACACTTTGCGATGGGTTTGACTTCTAGCCACTTGGTGAATTTGTCCACCATAACCAAGATATGGGTCATGTTTCCCCTTGCTGTTTTGAATGGGCCAACCATGTCTAGGCACCAAACTGCAAACGGCCAAGTCAATGGTATTGTTTTCAAGCCGGAGGCTGGGGTATGATTTTGCTTGGCGTACCTCTGGCACCCATTGCATTTTCTTACCATATCCTCCGCATTTTCCAAAGCTGTTGGCCAGTAGAATCCATGTCGGAACACCTTTGCTACCAGCGCCCTTGAGGAAGCGTGATGTCCGCACTCTCCTCGGTGAATCTCCTCGAGCATTTCCTTTCCTTCTTCCGGTTCCACACATCTTTGGAGGACACCGGTAACACTTCTCTTGTACATCTCGCCATTGATGATGGTGTAAGCCTTGGATCTTCTTTGGATCCTCCTTGATTCATCTTCGTCAACCGGCAAGGTGCCATTGACCAGGAATTCCTTAATAGGTTTAACCCACGACGGAGTCTCCCGAACTAGGAATACCGGTACGTCTATGTCCATGCTATCCACCAGCATTGTTTCTTCCGGTGCCGGCGCGGCAGCGGTTGATTTTACCGGAACAGTCCCCGAGCTTACCGGAACAGTCCCCGGGTTTCCTTCGTCGATATCCATTGGTACAATGTGTGACTCCGGTACAAAAATTGATTCCGACTCCGGACTTGGCTTGATTGATGGTACTCTCAGGTGTGCCAAGGCTATTCCGGGAGGAATTTCTTGTCGGGATGAGCCCAGCTTGGACAAAGCATCCGCAGCTTCGTTTTCCGCACGCGGTACATGGTGAAATTCACAGCCTTCGAAGAAGCCGGCAATCTTCTGCACGTGAAAACGGTACGAGGCCATGTTGGCATCTTTTGCGTCCCAATCTCCGGAACACTGCTGTACCACAAGATCTGAATCTCCATAGCAAATGATCCGGTGTGCACCGATTTCTTTTGCGACCTTAAGCCCATGGATCAAGGCCTCATATTCAGCGACATTGTTTGATGCCCTGAAATGCACTTGTAAAACATACCGGAGATGATCTCCCTTTGGTGAGGTTAGCACCACACCGGCACCTAGACCCTCTTTGAGCTTGGATCCATCAAAGTGCATCTTCCAAGTATTCCAGCTCTTTGATCGGGGGCTTGTATTGCATTTCCGCCCAATCGACCAAAAAATCAGCTAAAGCTTGCGATTTGATGGTGTCTCTTCTTTCGTACACCGGAACATATGGTGATATCTGTATTGCCCATTTCGCAATCCTGCCGCTAGCGTCCTTGTTGCACATGATATCGGAGATGGGTGCTTCACTCACCACCTTCATAGGATGTTCCTCAAAGTAGTGCTTGAGCTTTGTGGCGGCCATAAACACGCCATAGGTCATTTTCCGGAAGTGCGGGTAGTTTTGCTTTGAGAGGGAGAGCACCTCGCTCAGGTAGTATACCGGCCTCTGGACGGTTTTTCCTTCCTCTTCTCTTTCTACTACCACAACAACACTCACGACCCGGTTGGTTGCTGCTATGTATAGCAACATTGGTTCTCTTTCCAACGGCGAAGCCAATATTGGCGCGGTAGCTAACATCGTTTTCAGCTCCTTGAACGCTGCATCCGCCTGAGGGGTCCAGACGAACTTATCGGATTTTCTCATTAAAGCATATAGCGGCAAGGCCTTTTCTCCTAACCTGCTTATGAACCGGCTTAGCGATGCTAAGCTTCCGGTAAACTTTTGTATGTCCTTCAGATCCTGCGGTACCGTCATTCTCTCAATTGCCCTGATCTTTACCGGATTGACCTCAATGCCTCGGCTTGAGACGAGGAAACCCAGCAGCTTGCCGGCAGGGACACCGAAAGTACATTTTGCCGGATTGAGTTTCATCCGGAACCTTCTTAGGTTATCGAATGTTTGCCGGATATCATCAATTAGGGTATCTTTTACCTTAGTTTTTATCACGATGTCATCCACATACACTCGCACATTCTTTCCGATTTGATCAAACAAGCATTTTTGCATACAGCATGCTGGTACGTTGCACCGGCGTTGCGCAAACCAAAAGGCATAGTGATATAGCAGTAAGCCCCGTGCGGGGTAATGAACGCAGCTTTTATTTGATCTTCCTTTTTCAAGGGGATTTGGTGGAAACCGGAGTACGCATCCAGGAAAGACAACAACTCACACCCCGCAGTGGAATCAATCACTTGATCGATCCGTGGCAAAGGAAAGGGGTCTCTTGGGCAAGCCTTGTTGAGGTTGGTGTAGTCGATGCACATGCGCCACACCTTCGGAGCCTTTGCTTCCAGGTTCTCGTCCTTCTTCTTTTCGACCATTACCGGGTTGGCCAGCCACTCAGTATGCGTGACTTCCACAATGAAACCGGCAACCAGCATCTTCGTCACCTCTTCTCCAATTATCTTCCTCCTATCTTCAGCGAACCGGCGCAATGGTTGTCGCACCGGCTTGGCATCCTTCCGAACGTTGAGAGAGTGCTCAGCCAGCTCCCTCGGAACACCTACCAAGTCATCAGTAGACCAGGCAAAGATATTCCGATTCTCACGGAGGAAGCTGACGAGCGCGCTTTCCTATGCCTCACCGAGACCGGCACCGATACGAACGGTACGCTCGTGGAAAGCCGGGTCCAGCACGATGTCCTTTGTTTCCTTTGTCGGTTTGAACGCCGGAGCGCTCAGACTTGCACTCATTGCCGCTAAGCTCAACTTTGAGGACTGAGCTAGCGCAACTGCGGTTTGCATCCTTCTTTTCTCCTCCGCGATCACCAGCGATTCCGCTAGGTTTGATCCGGCAGCACGCCGTTTCCAAGTGAGATCTTGTAGTTTCCCACCACGATCGAGGTCCACGAGGTGCTGGCATCTTCATCTTGAGATACGCCGTGTGGGTCGAGGCCATGAAGGCCGCCAGTGCCGGTCTCCCCAACAAAGCATGGTACGGACTATCTAAGTCCACCACCTCAAACTCAAGGTTCTCAACCCGGCAATTGTCACGTCCTCCAAACGACACATCCACCCGGACTTTTCCAACCGGTGCGCAGGACAAACCCGGAACAATTCCATGGAACGTTGTGTGCGTTGGCTGAAGCATGTTTTCTGTTATGCCCAGTGTATGCATGGTGTGCTTGTACATTATGTTTATGCTGCTCCCATTGTCTATCAGCACCTTGCTGAACTTGACGCGAGTCGTGGGCCCTTTCATGATTGGGTCCACCACGAGAGCGTAGCCACCCGGGTTCGGCATGATTTTAGGGTGATCCCGGTATGACCACGAGAGTTCCTGTTCTGCCCATGGCATGTATTTTGGTACCGCCGGCATCACCGCGTTCACCTCCATGGAACGACGGCGCAGGCTTTGCTTGTCTGTCGGCTCGGTTACGAACACGACACAGCACACATCCGGGTCCTTATAAACGTTCCGGCCCAAGGGTGTCGGTGGAGGTGGTTGGCCGTAGCCGTCTCCCACCTGATTGACTTGCTGATACTGCTGCCTGTTTTGCTGAGGGTGTACCGGCAAGGCGTTTGCCCCGGTAAGCGGTGGTGGTGGTGGTAGCTGCTGCTGACGCGGCATGTCGGGTGGTGGCATCATAGCATTGCCCCCTTGTCCTTGGGTGTCTTTTACCGTCCCCTTTTGCATCAAGTACTTGGTCCAGGTACAATCTTTTGTCAAGTGATTCGACGGGTGAGCCGGATTCGGCGTGTGCCACCGGCAAGGTTGATCCATGGCAGCTTCCATGGTGTATTTCGCGGGTTCTTGCCAGTTCTTTTTCTGGCCCCAGGGTTTCTTTTCGACCCATTGTTTCTTAGGACCAGCCCATGGCTGCGATCCGGTTCTTTGCCTCCGGCCGCCGCCGGCATCGTAGTTTTCCCGCACGCAGCAGCAACTTGTCGCGAGCCATACCTTCGATCCAGGAAATCTTCCCTCCTTTTGTTGTTCCGGTTGTCTCGGTACTGCTGTTGAGGCGGGTTTGATTGTTCCGGCTCAGCTTGTATCGCCGGTTGCATTGGGTCTCCCAACGCATAGTTATCCGCCACACGCATCATCTCCGCCAACGTTGTTGGCATGTTCCTCTGCAGCCTTTGCCACAAAGGCGAACCTCGCCGGCATCCTTGGCTAAACCAAGCGATGGCCTGTGCCTCTATCACTCCTTCACAAGAATTTCTGGTGGAGTTCCACCGGGTCAGGTAATCCCGGTCTGTTTCCTGCGGGCGCTGCACGCACAAAGCGAGCTGCTGAGGCCTGTTTGGCCTTCTGTAGGTGCTGCTGAAGTTGCTCACAAAAGCTTCCTCAAAGTCCAACCAGCCATTTATGCTTCCTTCCGGCAAGTTGTTCAGCCAGATTCTTGCCGGTCCTACTAGGAACGTCGGCACAATTCTCACGGCCCAACATCGGTTTCCTCCTCCAGCTATGACTCCTCCACCACCAGCAACGTATACCGCGGTCACGTAATCCGCGAGCCAGTCTTCCGGCTTAGTGGTGCCATCGTATGTTTTGGTGTCACGGGGCAACTGAAAGTTGCGAACTGGTGGTGGTTCTTTCATGATCCTTGGGCCAAAACACTTTGGACCCGGAGGACCCTCTGCCTCAATCATTTCAGACAGGTATACTCTGTCCAGACGGTGCCTCGCATCCCGTTCCGGCAAGTTTCTTTCTCCCAACCGCTCTCCCAACGGTTTCCGGTAGGCGGTGAGTCTCGTTGAATCAGCTTCATCGTAATGTTCTGGTGCCGCGGCCCTTGCCTGCCGGTACCTTGGTGGAGGCATCTCCTCATCATCATACGCTGCCCTTGCAGCCGGATAGTTTTGCCCGGTTTCGTGTCTACCGGCATGATTGTTTCCGGCATAGCCTTCCTTGGCGTAGCCTCGCTCTGCCCCTTGGCTTTTTCTACCGGCATCGTGTTGCCCGGCTTGTTGCTTACCGGCAAGGACCGGATCGTACACAGTCATCTGCCGTGCATTTACTTCTTTTTCTCTTCTTCTGTCCGGATGGGGGGACGAGGCCTGCCCATGGGACTTGCTTCCGGCATTCTTTGTTGAACGCGCGGATTTCGAGGCTATAGCCTTGTTCAGCTTAGCCAGCTGCTCAGCGTTCTGCTGCTCTACAGTATCTAGCAGCTCTCTGACACGCTTTTGTTGTTTTGCCAGAGCCTATCCGGTAAGCGAGTCACACAGATCTACAGCAGCCTTAGCAGCTTTTATGGTTTTATCCGGGCTATCGTACTTAGGTTTCTCTACAATGCTAGCAGATGCAGAGGTACTCTTGCCGGTAAGAACTTCCTTACGCAAATCCTGATCTAGATTGCGAGCCTTAAGCCGGTTTTCCGGTATCCTAGCAGCATGAGCGCTAACCGAAGCAAAGCCATGGGCAGCGTTATACTCACGTACGGTTAGGTTCAGCTCGCGCTGCGCCCTGACGACGTCCTTGCCGCTCTCGAGTATCTTCGGCGCTCGCGCCTCCAGCCTCCGCCTCGAGCCGTTGCCGGGTCGATGTTCGCGCGCGATGGGCGTTGCCGGCACGTTCATCGCCGCTTGGAGAGGTGTTGCCGGTGGTGCGGAAGACGCTCCCGGCGCGCCGGTGTCGCGCTCCAGCGGTGGCTTGGCCGCACGGGTCGCAGCCGCACGACCAGCAACTTCGTCCGCAGCCTCCTTGCCCACGCCGGCTGCGCCAGCCATCATCACCTCGACGCTGCCGGCGGCGCGGCCTGCACAGAACCACCTTGGCGGGTCCGGTGCCACCAGCACCGGCGAGAGGCGCCGGCGCACGGGGACGGTGCCGAAGTAGACGCGGTGGCTGCCGAACTCGATGATGCGGCCGTTCTTGGGGAAGATGCCGCCGTTGGCGAAGCAGCCCGCGTTGTCGTTGATGAAGTCGATGGAGTAGAAGCTCTGGACGAGCGCAGACACTGTCCGCTCGCCGGCGAACTCGAGGAGGCCCGCCCGAATATGTATTCCAGCATGCGCCACTTCATGCCCCACGGTGGGCGCCAACTGTCGTCGTGGTGAACGGACAGATGCCATAGGATGGCTTAAGTTGGGGCCGAATGGACGCAAGAGGATTCGGGGGAGGGTTTGTGATTAGATGGGATGAACTTCCGGATGGTTTCCTCAAGAACTTAGCCAAAGCTAGAGGTTGAAGAAGAAAGACATAAGGAAGAACTCGCTCTAGATCATCATCTTTATTGATCTCAACAGGCTACAAGTTTCTCAGTACAAGTTCTCCTGTGTTCATACGCGTGTCTGTAAGAAGGGCTGCCCCCTCTCCTTATATAGGGGAGAGGGTGGCTTACAGAGCAAGAAACCCTAATGGCATCTTTGACTAGACAAACTACTTTACAAAGCTACTTTAATCATAGAAGACACCGGAGTCCTCTTTAATCAGAGACGCTGACGTCCTCCGGCTTCTTTGACCGTCATCCTTCTCTTTATCGTCAGCCCTTCGTCTAAAGTTACTTTGCTTAGCTCATCTTTGTCTTCTAGCTCTGGAGAGAATCTTTGACCAGTCCTGCCGACCTGCTCTTCCCTCCGGTGGCCCGGTATCTTCTTACCCGGTTCCGGTATACCCCTTTTGGGGATACCGGCTTAGTTTCACTTAGCTAAGCTCTTATCTTTAAGTTCCGGTACGAACATTAAACCGGTATCTTGATGGCTCAAACCATCCGGTTTGGCATGCCTTTGGCATACCGGGGGTCATCCCCCCAACACTATGCTTTACTTTTGTTTTTGGTTGGTGTTTCCTGTCCCTTCTATAGTTGTGTGTGATTAGTCAAGTGCCTTGGGTATACTGTAGATAGTGCATATTCAATTGATTCCTCTTACGTGTTATTTATGCAGAGAAGATCGGGTTTTGATCACCAATTGCCCAAGTACCAGTCAACTAATATTTCTGTTTATCACTATTAACTGAAACCTAAAGCAATATTTGTTGTCCTTTTTTTCCTGTTTAACACCTTCTGCTACTTAGGCTGGCATTGCATGCCCAAGTGGTGAAGTGGTATTTTAGTTTAGTGATGATTTGTGTCAGCGCTTCCTGCAAACAGTACTAGGAATTGTAATCGATTAATGATTTGAATAGTGGTTTGTATGTATGTATTGTCTCCTTATAAGAGGATTCCAGCTTTAGAGTCTGCCATCTCTGCTTTTATGTACCCATTCATATGAAACAGATGTTTTGCTTCATCTGCACCATCTGCCAGAAGTTCAGGACGACCCTGTATCTGTGGCGCTTGAGCATCAGATGGCTCACCTTGCAAGAATCAGCAAATTGCAAGGGATGAAGAGATGTGCGTTGCATAAAGGGCAACAACATGATGAGCCTCCACCATCCACTAGACAATAGACATGGTTTTATGCAACAGCATGATGAGCCTCCACACCATCCACTGGACAATAGACATGGTTCCATTGACCCAGTTGTGTGTTGTAGTTACAAATTTCAAAAGTATATCAATTATTCCATTTTACAAACAGGTGTCGATTTATTATCCATGTTGATTGTACACAACATTCTTGATGATAGACAAAAAGAAAGAAACTGTAACTGTGTTGATATAATTTTGGGAGTCTCTATGGATTGGTTCTGCTGGTGGAATTTTTAGAGAACTATAAGTTTTGTGAGTGACCTCTTCTGCCCGAGTGTTTAGTACTAGATGACGCAGAACTTTTTCTTACTTTACAAATCCGTTCATCTATATGTGCACATGAGATTTGAAATATTTTTGATAAAGATGAGATTTGGAACATAGCAAATTATTGTAAATTGTAAGAGAAAGAACAACACAATACCTCCAGGTTTCGCAAAGAGAAGAAACGTTTCATGCGGATGAGATGCCATCCTTATGCTGTTGCGCCTCCTCCTATTTGGAGACTCCAAAATCAAAATTCCACATTCAGGAAGCGAGCACATTCCCCTCTGTGGCAGTCTGCTAGAGGATGCCCGCGACCTCTCGGTGGCCGATGGCTCGCTGGCGTAGACGAAGGCGGAAGTCACCGGCCGAGGATGTCGCAGTGCTGCTACTCTCTACAGCGTTCGGCGACAGGCTCACCATCCTCGCGGAGACTTGGCACGTGTCGGGCCCAGGCCAGGCGCTCGGCATCTGGGTGGCGGTGTTTGGGAGAGCGTGGAGGAGGAGGATGAACTATCTCTGGAGGCTCGTGGTGCTTCTCAGGATCGCGTTCTGCGCAGTCGTGTCACACCGCACGAGGTTCTTTTGGCAGGGACGAGCTGGACATAAGTACCCTCGTGGGGTCATCGATGTAAAATCTCTCTATCTCTGTATCATCTACTAATGAGACGCAGCGTTTTGGCTCTCAAGACCATATGCTCCTGATTTTTAAAATAATTTTCGAACATATATCTGAACAGTGCATCTTAATGTTCTATGTGCTTGCAAAGTTGTTTCACAAAAAATTAACATTTTTTGTGTCATTAAAAAAAACAAATTTTGGTGCTCAAAAAAGCTTTTCACAAGGACGTATTCTTATCTTTTTTACACATAATAAAAAAAAATCGATTTTTTGTGAAACATGGCGTGTATGTATAGCATGTTGACATGTAAGCGTGGAATTGTTTTTCTGATTTTTTTTTAATATTTTAAAATGTGTTTTCCGATAGCAGAAGCATATGCACCCCAGATCAAAATTGGATTTTCACTAATACTGGTACTAATTAGTTATTCTTTTTCATGGGAGTCAGCTGACCCTAACGGCTTCAAGGCAGCTCTGTCCCTGCAGCTCACGTTTGCTACTTTGTTCATTTCATGTACTTTGTCCTAATTTCATTTATCGAATTTGTTTTTTAAATCTAAAAATTAATATTGTTTTCTCACCTGGTTTCTACCCTCCTTTCATAAAATGTAAATTAACATAAATTTTACGGGATCGTGCGCCAAGGCGCACATCGAAATCTAGTGACATTTGAAAGACTAGAGGCAGTGGAGGAGTTCTACAAGGCATATGCACACCACGTTGGTTTTGGAGTCCGTATTGGTCAACAGAAAAAGATTGAGAATGAGGTGGTTCGGACTAAGCGATTTATGTGTAACAGGGAAGGATTCAAGTCCAAAGATAGTAGAGTGAGTCATGATCCCTCGGAGAAAAGGCGTAAGCAGATAGACACACGGTGCGGTTGTGATGCACATATCTTGATCAGATCGAATCGTAGAGTTAGTGAGAGAGCAAAGAATACTATGTTTTCATGTCACAAGGCAAGTATTGGCACCTCCCAGGCATACAGGCTACTCCATGTTAGAGAGGGTACTTTTGCAAATGTTGGGTGCATAAAGAGGGACTTTCAGAATTACTACCGCGACCTTAGATAAAAAATAAAAAATGCTGATGCTCAAATGTTTGTGGCCCAGCTAGCTAGAAAGTAGGAAGTGACTCAGCCTTGTTTTATGATTTTGAGGTGAATGACGAGGGAAAGTTGATGCATGTGTTCTGGACGGATGCTATATCACCATGTATAAAATAAATATTTAGTGGTACGTATCTTATGAAAAAATACCACTAATAAACATACGATCTAATAAAGAACCGTGTTGACTCCAATGACATAACAATATATGTTTCTCACTAGTAGAAAAATAGCCTTTTGTCAGGTGATACGTCTCCAACGTATCTATAATTTCTTATGTTCCATGCTAGTTTTATGACAATACCTACATGTTTTATTCACACTTTGTAATGTTTTTATGCATTTTCTAGGACTAACCTATTAACAAGATGTCACAGTGCCAGTTCCTGTTTTCTACTGTTTTTAATTTCAGAAAAGTTGTTTTACAAATATTCTCGGAATTGGACGAAACAAAAGCCCATGGCCCTATTTTCCACAGAGTGTTCCAGAAGACCGAAGAGGAGTCGAGGAAGGCCAGCAGGGGGCCCTCCCCATATGGAAGCGTGGAGGGCCCCACTGCCGCACCGAGACGTGGGGAGGGAGCCCCCTGGCTCCCCCGACGCTGCCCCTTCGCCTATTTATTCCTTCGTTCCCGAAAATCCTAGTACCGAGAGCCAAAATACCAGAACAGTTCCAGAGACGCCGCCGCCGTCAACCCTAACTCGGGGGGGGGGGGTTCAGAAGATATCCTCCGGCACCCTGCCGGAGAGGGGAATCATCACCGGAGGGCTCTACATCACCATGCCCGCCTCCGGACTGATGCGTGAGTAGTTCATCCTTGGACTACAGGTCCATAGCAGTAGCTAGATGGTTGTCTTCTCCTATTGTGCCATCATGTTTAGATCTTGTGAGCTGCCTATCATGATCAAGATCATCTATTTGTAATGCTACATGTTGTGTTTGTTGGGATCCGATGAATATGGAATACTATGTCAAGTTGATTATTGATCTATCATATATGTGTTGTTTATGATCTTGCATGCTCTCCGTTGCTAGTAGAGGCTCTTGCCAAGTTGATACTTGTAACTCCAAGAGGGAGTATTTATGCTATATAGTCGGTTCATGTCTCCATTGAATCTGGGGGAGTGGCAGCAACCCCTAAGGTTGTGGATGTGCTGTTGCCACTAAGGATATTTGTATTGTTTACATTACGCACAGTACTTAATGCAATTGTCTGTTGCTTGCAACTTAATACTGGAAAGGGTGCGGATGCTAACCCGAAGGTGAACTTTTTAGGCATAGATGCATGCTGGATGGCGGTCTATGTTCTTTGTCGTAATGCCCTAAGTAAATCTCATAGTAGTCATCATGATATGTATGTGCATTGTTATGCTCTCTCTATTTGTCAATTGCCCAACTATAATTTGTTTACCCAACATGTTATTTATCTTATTGGAGAGACACCACTAGTGAACTGTGGACCCCGGTCCATTCTTTTACATCTGAAATACAACCTACTGCAATCATTATTCTCTTTTGTTTTGTGCAAGCAAACATCATTTTCCACACCATACGTTTAATCCTTTGTTTTCAGCAAGCCGGTGAGATTGACAACCTCACTGTTAAGTTGGGGCAAAGTAGTTTGATTGTGTTGTGCAGGTTCCACGTTGGCACCGGAATCCCTGGTGTTGCGCCGCACTACACTCCTTCACCAACAACCTTCACGTGATCTTCATCTGCTACTGGTTCGATAACCCTTGTTTCTTACTGAGGGAAAACTCGTTGATGTACTCATCATACCTTCCTCTTGGGGTTCCCAACGGACGTGTGCTTTACCGTCACAAGCAGCTACTTTTCTGGCGCCGTTGCCGGCGAGATCAAGACAGGCTACAAGGGGAGTCTCTCACACCCAATCTCTTTACTTTGTTTATTGTCTTGCTTTATTTTATTTTCTGTCTTGTTTGCTTTCTTTATATCAAAAACACACACAAAATTAGTTACTTGTTTTACTTTATTTAATTCGGTTTTGCTTTATTTATTTTTATTATTGCTAAAATGAGTACTCCTGAGAACACTAAGTTGTGTGACTTCACTAGCACAAATAATAATGATTTCATATGCACTCCTATTGCTCCACCTCGCTTCTACAGCAGAATTTTATGAAATTAAACCTGCTTTACTAAATCTTGTTATGAGAGAGCAATTTTCTGGTGTTAGTACTGATGATGTTGCTGCCGATCTTAATAATTTTGTTGAACTTTGTGAAATGCAAAAGTATAAGGATATAGATGGGGATATTATAAAACTGAAATTGTTTCCTTTCTCCTTGAGAGGAAGAGCTAAAGATTGGTTGCTAACTTTGCCTAAAAATAGTATTAGTTCATGGACTAAATGTAAAGATGCTTTCATTGGAAAATATTATCCTCCTGCCAAAATTATATCTTTGAGAAGTAGCATTATGAATCTTAAGCAATTGGATAATGAACATGTTGCCCAAGCATGGGAGAGAATGAAATCTTTGGTAAAGAATTTCCCTACCCATGGACTAACTACTTGGATGATCATCCAAACCTTTTATGCAGGATTAAATTTTTCTTCAAGGAACCTATTGGATTGAGCTGCTGGAGGTACTTTTATGTCCATCACTGTGGGTACTGCAACAAAGTTTCTTGATGATATGATGATCAACTACTCTCAATGGCACACTGAAAGAACTCCTCAGGGTAAGAAGGTAAATTCTGTTGAAGAAACCTCTTCCTTGAGTGATAAGATTGATGTTATTATGTCTATGCTTGTTAATGGTAAATCTCATGTTGATCCTAATAATGTTCCTTTAGCTTCATTGGTTGCTCAAGAAGAGCATGTTGATGTGAACTTCATTAAAAATAATAATTTCAACAACAATGCTTATAGGAATAATTTTGGTAACAACAACTATAGGCCATATCCTTCTAATACTGGTATTGGTTATGGTAATTCTTATGGTAATTCTTACAACAATAGTAGGAGTGCACCCTCTGATCTTGAAGTCATGCTTAAAGAATTTATTAGTACACAAACTGCTTTTAACAAATCTGTTGAGGAAAAGTTTGGTAAAATTGATGTTCTTGCTTCTAAGGTTGATAGTCTTGCTCTTGATGTTGATATTTTGAAACTGAATGTTATGCCTAATGAAGTTAAAGATACTAAGTCATTTGCTACAGCAAATGCTATCCAAGTTCGAATTAATGACAATATTAGAATGATGGCTGAATTGCATGCTAGGTGGGAAAGAGAAGAAAAACTTGCTAAAGAGAATAACATAGCTAGAGTTTGGACTATTACCACCACTAGTAATGTTGATGCTTCACATGTTGCTAAACCTCCTACTATTAATGGTAAAATAATTGGTGTTGGCAATGTTTCTACTTCTACTACAAAGTGTGCAAAATTGCCTGAAACTGTTTGTGATAAAAGTGCTGAAATTTTTCAAGGTGTTGGGGACAATGGTCCCATTGCTTTAGATCATAATGATTTTGATTTTGATAATTGTCATATTTCTGAAGTTATTAAGTTCTTGCAAAAACTTGCTAGAAGTCCTAATTCTAGTGCTATAAACTTGGCCTTTACAAAACATATTACAAATGCTCTCATTAAAACTAGAGAAGAGGAATTAAAACATAAAGCTTCTATCCCTAGGAAGTTGGAAGATGGTTGGGAGCCCATCATTAAAATGAAGGTCAATGATTTTGATTGTAATGCTTTATGTGATCTCGGTGCAAGTATTTCTGTTATGCCTAAGAAACTTTATGATATGCTTGACTTGCCACCTTTGGAATGTTGTTATTTGGATGTTAATCTTGCTGATAATTCTATAAAGAAACCTTTGGGGAGAACTGACAATGTTCACATTACGGTTAACAATAACCTTGTCCCCGTTGATTTTGTTGTCTTCGATATTGAATGCAATGCATCTTGTCCTATTGTTTTGGGAAGACCCTTTCTTCGAACCGTTGGTGCCATTATTGATATGAAAGAAGGAAATATTAAATATCAATTCCCTCTTAAGAAAGGTATGGAACACTTCCCTAGAAAGAGAATGAAGATTTCTTTTGATTCTATTATTAGAACAAATTATGATGTTGATGCTTCTTCTCTTGATGTTACTTGATTTTCACTTTCTGTGCCTAGCTGAAAGGCGTTAAAGAAAAGCGCTTATGAGAGACGACCCATTATTTTATTTCTGCAATTTTTTATATATTTGAGTCAAGGTGCTTGTTACTACTGTATCAATACCTTTGTATCTTTATTTTCTTGCATTTTTGTGCCAAGTAAAGTCTTCGATAGAAAGTTGATACTAGATTTGGATTTCTGCGCAGAAACAGATTTTTAGCTGTCACGAATTTGAGCTTTTCTCTCTGTATAAAAATCTAAAAATTCTGAAACAATTCATGTGTAATCCACAGATATGTACGCAACTTTCATTCAACTGGAGCTTTTCCATCTGAGCATGTTAAGTGCCTCGAAAAAATTCGTCTTTACGGACTCTTCTGTTTTTGACAGATTCTGCCTTTTATTTCGCATTGCCTCTTTTACTGTGTTTGAGTGGATTTCTTTGCTCCATTAAATTTCAGTAACCTTGGGTAATATCCAGAAGTGTTGGGAATGATTGTGTCCTTGCTGAACATGTGAATTTTTGATTATGCACTAACCCTCTAATGAGATTGCTTTGAGTTTGGTGTGAAGAAAGTTTTCAAGGATCAAGAGAGGAGGATGATATAATATGATCAAGAAGAGTGAAAAGTCTAAGCTTGGGGATGCTCCCGTGGTTCATCCCTGCATATTGCAAGAAGAATCAAGCGTCTAAGCTTGGGGATGCCCAAGGTATCCCCTTCTTCATCAAACTTATCAGGTCACCTCTAGTGAAACTATATTTTAATTCCGTCACATCTTATGTGCTTTACTTGGAGCATCCGTGTGCTTTTATTCCCGTTTGTTATTTTAAGTTTTCTGAATAAATCGAATCCTAACATGCTTGTGTGGGAGAGAGACACGCTCCGCTTTTTCATTTGAACACTTGTGTTCTTGGTTTTATTTTTCATGTTTGTGGCGAAAGCTGAAAGCCGCAGCACTTATTGTTATTTGGTTGGAGACAGAAAATGCTTCATGTGGTAATTGGTATATTGTCTTGAATAATTTGATACTTGGCAATTGTTTTGAGCTCTCAAGTAGATCATGTTTAAGCTCTTGCATCATGTAGTTTAAACCTATTAGTGGAGAACTACCGTAGAGCTTGTTGAAATTTGGTTTGCATGATTGGTCTCTCTAAGGTCTAGATATTTTTGGTAAAAGTGTTTGAGCAACAAGGAAGACAGTGTAGAGTCTTATAATGCTTGCAATATGTTCTTATGTAAGTTTTGCTGTACCGGTTTATACTTGTGTTTGCTTCAAACAACCTTACTAGCCAAAGCCTTGTACTGAGAGGGAATGCTTCTCGTGCATCCAAAACCTTGAGCCAAAACCTATGCCATTTGTGTCCTCCATAACTACCTACTTTGTGGTATTTTTCTGCCATTCCAAGTAAATACTTCATGTGCTACCTTTAAACAATTCAAAACTTTATTACTCCTTATTTGTGTCAATGTTTTATAGCTCATGAGGAAGTATGTGGTGTTTTATCTTTCAATCTTGTTGGGCGGACTTTCACTAATGGACTAGTGGCACATACATCCGCTTATCCAATAATTTTGCAAAAAGAGCTGGCAACGGGGTGCCCAGCCCCAATTAATTAACTTTCATTAATAATTCTCTTCACATGTTTTGCCCTGATTTATCAGTAAGCAACTTAATTTTGCAATAGACACTCCTCCATAGTACGTGAAATGTTGGAAGGCACCCGAGGATTCGGTTAGCCATGGCTTGTGAAAGCAAAAGGTTGGGAGGAGTGTCATCTATAAATAAAACTAAAATACATGTGTAAACAAAAGAGAAGAGGGATGATCTACCTTGCTGGTAGAGATAATGTCCCTCATGGGAGCCGCTCTTTGAAAGTCTGTTTGACAAGGGGGTTAGAGTGCCCACTACCATTCGTTGACAACAACAAACACCTCTCAAAACTTTTTTTTATGCTCTCTATATGATTTCAAAACTTGAAAAGCTCTAGCACATGATTTAATCCCTGCTTCCCTCTGCGAAGGGCATTTCTTTTACTTTATGTTGAGTCAGTTTACCTACTTCTTTCTATCTTAGAAGCAAACACTTGTGTCAACTGTGTGCATTGATTCTTACATGCTTGCTTATTGCACTTATTATATTACTTTGTGTTGACAATTATCCATGAGATATGCATGTTGAAGTTTAAAGCAATTGCTGAAACTTAAATCTTCCTTTGTGTTGCTTCAAAACCTTTTATTAAGAATCTATTGCTTTATGAGTTAACTCTTATGCAAGACTTTTTCATGCTTGTCTTGAAAGTACTATTCATGAAAAGTTTTTGCTATATGATTTAGTTGTTTAGTCATTATCTTTTTGTTAGCAAACTATAGACCATTGCTTTGAGTCACTTCATTCATCTCATATGCTTTACAATAGTATTGATCAAGATTATGTTGGTAGCATGTCACTTCAGAAATTATTCTTTTTATCGTTTACCTACTCGAGGGCGAGTAGGAACTAAGCTTAGGGATGCTTGATACGTCTCCAACGTATCTATAATTTCTTATGTTCCATGCTAGTTTTATGACAATACCTACATGTTTTATTCACACTTTATAATGTTTTTATGAATTTTCTGGGACTAACCTATTAACAAGATGCCACAGTGCCAGTTCCTGTTTTCTGTTGTTTTTGATTTCAGAAAAGTTGTTTTACAAATATTATCGGAATTGGACGAAACAAAAGTCCACGGCCCTATTTTCCACGGAGTGTGCCAGAAGACCGAAGAGGAGTCGAGGAAGCCAGCAGGGGGCCCTCCCCATATGGCGGCGCGGGGGGCCCCACTGCCGCGCCGAGACATGGGGAGGGAGCCCCCTGGCTCCCCCGACGCTGCCCCTTCGCCTATTTATTCCTTCGTTCCCGAAAACCCTAGTACCGGGAGCCAAAATACCAGAACAGTTTGAGAGACGCCGCCGTCGTCAACCCTAACTCGGGGGGTTCAGAAGATCTCCTCCGGCACCCTGCCGGAGAGGGGAATCATCACCGGAGGGCTCTACATCACCATGCCCGCCTCCGGACTGATGCGTGAGTAGTTCATCCTTGTACTACGGGTCCATAACAGTAGCTAGATGGTTGTCTTCTCCTATTGTGCAATAATGTTTAGATCTTGTGAGCTACCTATCATGATCAAGATCATCTATTTGTAATGCTACATGTTGTGTTTGTTGGGATCCAATGAATATGGAATACTATGTCAAGTTGATTATTGATCTATCATATATGTGTTGTTTATTATCTTGCATGCTCTCCGTTGCTAGTAGAGGCTCTGGCCAAGTTGATACTTGTAACTCCAAGAGGGAGTATTTATGCTAGATAGTGGGTTCATGTCTCCATTGAATGCGGGGAGTGACGAGCAACCCCTAAGGTTGTGGATGTGATGTTGCCACTAGGGATAAAACATCAATGCTTTGTCAAAGGATATTTGTATTATTTACATTACGCACGGTACTTAATGCAATTGTCACGTTGCTTGCAACTTAATACTGGAAGGGGTGCGGATGCTAACCCGAAGGTGGACTTTTTAGGCTTAGATGCATGCTGGATGGCGGTCTATGTTCTTTGTCGTAATGCCCTAAGTAAATCTCATAGTAGTCATCATGATATATATGTGCATTGTTATGCCCTCTCTATTTGTCAAATTGCCCAACTGTAATTTGTTTACCCAACATGTTATTTATCTTATTGGAGAGACACCACTAGTGAACTGTGGACCCCGGTCCATTCTTTTACATCTGAAATACAACCTACTGCAATCATTGTTCTCTTTTGTTTTCTGCAAGCAAACATCATTTTCCACACCATACGTTTAATCCTTTGTTTTCAGCAAGCCGGTGAGATTGACAACCTCACTGTTAAGTTGGGGCAAAGTAGTTTGATTGTGTTGTGAAGGTTCCACGTTGGCACCGGAATCCCTGGTGTTGCGCCGCACTACACTCCTTCACCAACAACCTTCACGTGATCTTCATCACCTACTGGTTCGATAACCTTGGTTTCTTACTGAGGGAAAACTCGCTGATGTACTCATCATACCACTAGTAGGAAAACCCTTATAGGCGATGCTTAGTTCTGTGGCGCACCATTTAAAATGCGCCACAGAAAGTTATTTTGTGGCGCACCAGACACGGTGCGCCACAGAAATAGCTTAATTTTGTGGCGCACCAGGGATCCATGCGCCACAGAAATTTGGTGGGGCCAGCCCCAATCATTGGTTTCACTATTTCTGTGGCCAGCCCCGGTTGGACAATTTTTAGAATCCCAAAATTCGAAAAGAGTAAAAAGTTACGGCCAGTTAAAGATTTTTTGCTGCAAAATACAAAAAAAGAAAAAAAAATTCTGTGGCGCACCAAGTACCCATGCGCCACAGAAATAACGTTCGAAATTTGAAATTTCTGGCGCCCACTTCTCCTTCTCTCCTCCATTTCTCCACTTCTCCCCTTCTTCCATTCTCCACTTCTCCCCTTCTCCTCCTCTCCCCTTCTCTTCCTCTCCTCCACTTCTCCACTTCTCCCCTTCTCCTCCTCTCCTCTTCTCTTCCTCTCCTCCACTTCTCCACTTCTCTCTCCTCTCCTACTCCGGCGACCAACTCCGGTGACCAACTCCGGCGAACTACTCCGGCGAACTACTACGGCGACCACGACCAACACCTCCTCCGGCGACCACCTCCTCCTCTACCACCACCACCACCACCTCCTCCTCCTCCTCTACCACCACCACCACCACCACCACCACCACCACCACCACCACCACCACCTCCACCTCCACCTCCTCCTATTCCACCACCACCACCTCCTCCTATTCCACCACCACCACCTCCTCCGGCCGGCCTCATCCTCCACCCACCCACCCACCCCACCCACCTCCGGCGACCTTCCAGAAAAAATTTAAAAAAAATTCGGCGGCCCCAGATCTAGATCTAGATCTAGATCTGGCGCCACTCTTTTTGAAATTTTAAAAAAATTCTGTGGCGCACCGGCGGTGGTGCGCCACGGAAATAAGACTTCTGTTTCGTGGCGCACCACCGTCCGGTGCGCCACGAAATAAGCTTACGTGGCGCATTGGCTGGTGCGCCACAGAATCCTTATTTTTGTGGCGAGAATTCTGTGGCGCACCACCCATGCGCCACAGAATGTGTTTTTGGTGCGCCACTGATGAGGCTTTTCCTACTAGTGTACCTTCCTCTTGGGGTTCCCAACGGACGTGTGCTTTACTGTCACAAGCATCAGGCACCTTTGGTCCGGCCGTGTCCTGGTCTGGGATTCAAGGCCTGGCCACGTCGCCCCGTGAACTCCACAGCGTACGACACCCATAGATTCCGGCTCGTAAAGACCCAAAGGTCCCGGCTCGTCTTCTAAACCGCGACTAAAAGGTTTTGCGCCACGCGGCATCCACGGCACCCCCTTTAATCCCGGTGTGTATTCCCAACCGGGACCTAAAGTCAAACGATATAGTTTCCTACGGAGCCCGATCGCGCGTCGCCATTACTGGCCGCGTCGAAACCGAGCGTCGGCGTGGAATCCGAGCTGCCGGCGCCGGCGCATCCATCTACTATTGTTCATCTTCATCTTCCCATTGTTTTATAAGCTCACCATTCTTCACCATTGCCACATACACTCTCTCCATCCGGCCTCATCTCCTCATTCACCATTTGCATAGCTCTAGCTCTCTCCCCTCTCTTCGTCGATGGAGCACCTTGTACGCGACCCGGCTCATCGGACACGGGTGTACTACCTCAAGGCCGAAGGGATGGAGGCGGTGTTCAAGGTCACGGTCACGCTCCACGCAAGAATGGTGGAGAAGTGGATCCGGGGCGTGAAGAGGGACTTTCTCGACGCCGCAACAACCAAGTGCGTCGGGTTGGACTGCGAGTTCACCGACCCTCGCAAGAAGAAGGCCGGTGAGGAGCAGCGCGCCGCCATCCTTCAACTCTTGGTGGCGTCCGAGACGTTGGTGTTCCAGATTATTCATGCCGATATAAGAGTGCCACAAGTGCTCAAGGATTTCTTGGAGGACGGGAATATCAGATTCTACGGCGCCGCTATCGGCAACGATGTGAAAAAGCTAAGATTCGAGGGCATTCACATCACTTCTGCGTACGACCTCCAGAAGGTGGTCCCGAGCCCCACCACCAAGACCACTCCAAGTCTATATGATTTGGAAAACCATACCATTGGGACAAACCTTGAGCAGAAGAAAAAGTACAACCACAAGAAGTGATGGGATTCGTAGCATAGAAAACAAAAAATTTCCTACCGCAAGAATGAAACACAAGCCAAGATCTAATCTAGAAGACGGTAGCAACGAGGGGATCACGAGACTAACCCTTGAAGATTTCCAAAGCCTGACGAGATTAGATCTCGTGGTGGATGTAGTCGATCACTTGCCGCTTGCAAAAGCACGTAGAAGATCTTGACGGTACCACCATCAAGGGGTGCGGCCAAGGTGGCTATTGGGTGGCCGCCCCCTCCCCTTGCCCCTCCTTTTATAGGTGGAAACCCCCAAGAGTTAGACTCTAAGTCTTCGAATAAGACCCCAACTCAAGAACTTGCCATAAGGTGGGAAACCTACCCAAGGTGGGACTCCAACTCAAGGTGGGACTCCCACCCCTTCCTTGGGGGGTCTGGCCGGCCACCATGGGGTGGAGTCCACCTGGGACTCCTCCTCCTTAGGCTGGCCAGCCATGCTATGTGGAGTCCCTCCGGGACTCCACTTTCCATGGTGATTTCTTCCAGACTTTTCTAGAACCTTCTAGAAGCTTCCATAAATGCACCGGATCATTTTCAAACATGGAAAATGACTTCCTATACATGAATCTTATTCTCCGGACCATTCCGGAACTCCTCGTGATGTCCTGGATCCCATCCGAGACTCCGAACAAAATTTCGAACTCCATTCCATATTCCATATCTACTTAAACGACATCAAACCTTAAGTGTGTCACCCTACGGTTCGTGAACTATGCAGACATGGTTGAGACTTCTCTCCGACCAATAACTAATAGCGGGATCTGGAGATCCATAATGGCTCCCACATATTCAACGATGACTTAGTGATCGATTGAACCATTTACATACGATACCGATTCCCTTTGTCACGCGATATTTTACTTGTCCGAGGTTTGATCATCGGTATCTCTATACCTCGTTCAACCTCGTCTCCGACAAGTACTCTTTACTCGTACCGTGATATGTCATCTCTTATGAACCATTCATATGCTTGCAATCTAATTAGATGGCACTCCACCGAGAGGACCCAGAGTATATCTATCCGTCATCGGGATGGACAAATCCCACTGTTGATCCATATGCCTCAACTCATACTTTTCGAATACCTAATCCCACCTTTATAACCACCCATTTACGTAGTGGCGTTTGATGTAATCAAAGTACCCTTCCGGCATAAGTGATTTATATGATCTCATGGTCAAAGGACTAGGTAACTATGTATCGAAAGCTTATAACAAATGAACTTAATGACGTGATCTTATGCTACGCTTAATTGGGTGTGTCCATTACATCATTCACATAATGACATAATCTTGTTATTAATAACATCCAATGTTCATGATCATGAAACTATGATCATCTATTAATCAACAAGCTAGTTATACAAGAGGCTTACTAGGGACTCCTTGTTGTTTACATAACACACATGTATCAATGTTTCGGTTAATACAATTTTAGAATGGTATGCAAACATTATCATAAACACAAAGATATATTATAATAACCATTTTATTATTGCCTCTTGGGCATATCTCCAACAGTCTCCCACTTGCACTAGAGTCAATAATCTAGTTTACATTTGTAAAGATATAACACCTTGGCCTTCCGGTGCTTTATCATATTTTGCTCACGGGAGAGGTTTTAGTCAACGGATCTGACACGCTCAGAAACATATGTATTTTGCAATTCATTTGCGTCTAAACGCATCACTCATTTTCTAAATGAGTCGGCATTATTCATATATGTTCAGTCTTCTGGTAGAACCTTAATTCCGTGGTCTGAAATATGTCACTAATATTGTCATACACAATATAGCTTCAAAGTTCTGACACTATCGGAACTACACCAAGTTCTCAAAGAACTTCTTGACTTAACATCCTCAGTCATTGTCAAAACAATGACATACTCTGCCTTCGTTTGTAGAATCCGTCACAATATTTAGAACTCATCTAAATCTAGCATAGACAACTTCTAGCACATTGTTCTACCTTTTAAACAACACTTAGTCTAATTTGAGATTAAAATTTTATTTTATATGTGACAAAAAAAATATCGGTGCAACACCTTACAGCGATTTATTTGTCATTTCTCCATATAAAACTATATATATATCCTTGGTTCTTCTAAAGTACTCAAGGATATTCTTACTGTTGTCCAATGATCATCACATGAATCATTCTGGTATATGCTCATAACACTTTAGAGCACAAGACATCTGATTGTGTACATATTATACGTGATCTATAATCACTCATGTGTTTTTACTCATTGAGTGTCAAATACACTCAAGTCTTGTTAAACCTTTGCATGAAAAGAACACCTTCTTAATATTTCTATATTGAACTACTTCAATATCCATTCTATGTACTTTGACTTAAACTTATTATGTGTTTCAATCTATCTTCATAGATCTTGACACTAAATATGTTTCAATCCATATTCTTTCTTTATTGTTTGAATTTCAAATAATTCTTTTAATAAACAAAAGTAATGATGTAATAATAATCTTGAATAAATAAATAAACATTAACTTTTTAATTTGTATTATTTTTAATTTTATTAATTAATTTTTTTTTGCCAAACCTAAAATCTAAAAATTTGAAAATCTAAAAATTGGGTAAAAATGATAGTAATCTTTATGCAGGATGAAATTATTAATTTTAGTTTTTAAAAAATTAAAAAAATATAAAATCCATAATTTATAGAAAAAACTAAAATCTTCCTGCTTTTGTATTTCCATTTGGAATTTTGAGAATCTAAAAATTGGCTAACCGGGTAAACCCTATAGCATTCTTGAACTCTCCTATTTACAACATAGAGGAGAAGTATGCTTATGTTTAAAATTATTTATGTGGGATGAAATTATCTTGTACTAATAACCATTATAACTACAACCGAAATATTTATGTTGATTCTTGCAACTACTTTGAGAGAAGAAAATATGATAATTATTTCCATGATAATTTCAATGATCCTCATATCATCATCACTGTGCATAGAGACATGAATACAATTTTTCATGATTGTGTATTCGTTCACAAAAGTTGTCTGGATAAGTCATTCACAATCGTGCTTTCTCATCAGAGTTGCATAGCATGAAAAATGAATTTTCATGGCATATATATTATTTTTGAAAGAAAATGTAAGATATTATGGACAAACCCATGCATATTACTTCAAGGTCAAATGTAGACCATATCTGTCTCTCACTAAGGAAACATGGGCAGATTATTTTTCATGAGCAAAAGCCCCATATCTATTATATACTAAAAGCACAATACATGGTTCTAAATAGAGATCCTACGTTAAACCACATCAGTCTAATTATTTAGTGAGTTAGATCTAAAATTTAGGTCCAGGATTTTACGTCTTTACGTAACATATATATACGTACATATTCTTTTAGATGCACCAATTAAGTTGTCATGTTAGTGATCCCACGTTTGTTACTTGGTGGAAAAAAACAGAATTGATCACGTGAAAAGGCAAGAGTCCCTCATATGCATGAGTGCAATTTTCTAATATTCACACGGTGTAGGTAACTCATGCATATTTCAAGAAAAAACTTGATCCTGTTCACCGTCTTACAAAAGATAATTCCGATGGATTGCCGTGTAATTCAAAGATTCGTCCAATGCTACCCACCGCCACACAACATAATCTTGGCGAGGCGTTCACTTATCTATCTATTGTTAATTATATACTAAAAAGATATACGGTAGCTCTGACTACGATGATCCCGCGGAAGGGAATGGAGATGGAGACGGAGGCTTCGAGAATAAAACCATATGATGTCGTCTGGTTCCTCCGATAAATTTGACTATGACGAACTCGAGGAAGACAATGGAGCTATCTAGATGGCCCCGATGTTGCCAGTTGTAGTGTCGATAGGCCTCCGCCGATCCGAGTTACTAGCCGGCGGTGTCGAATCGGCAAATGTGTACCTGACATATTACACAACGCATAAACGACACCATCTTTCGGGCATATTGGCAACCGCTTTGATCAAGTCGACACCTATCATACTCGAAGACACAACTTCTTAGCATACACCGGTAATGTCATCTGATCCGTATGATGACTCCGACTATGAAAATCCCGATAGAGACAATTGAGCTACCGAGATGGTCCCGAGGTTATTGGATGTATGGTCGACAGGCGACCAAGGTTAGTGGCATGCGACGCTGAATCGTCAAATGTGTGTCCGATATGTTGTGCAGTTCTGTCTATTATTTGTAGCAATCTTATGAATAATCGAGTTCTTCCATTGTACCATATATTTGTGTAAATTAATGTGATTCGCATGGCATCAAAATGTTAGCTAAAACCTCAAAAAAATGTTCACTTATGTATGTTCCAAATATAAATCGCTTCTCTTCGAAAAGAAATTTCTTTAAGTTATTAAGTACATATTTTTCATAATGTGACATATTCAATTTGTGCAAGAGTTGAACTTTTGAGGTTAAAATGTGCAATACTTATGTAACAAGAATCATGTTTTACAAAGCAACGATCAATTAATATAATTTGTCCTAAAGATGCGGCTTAAATATGAATCAGTTCGAGTTTTTTTGCAAACGGTGTGTCCGTATAGTTATCTACACGATATTTTTCGTGCATTGCGCAACATTTTTTTTCTGTAGGATTAGGGAAGTCACGGTGTTCATGTCACTATTTACTTCAAAACATTGGTAGTTTACATACTAATTTAGTTCGATCCAAATTAGGTTTAACCTTAATCAAGTTATTTCGCTCTAACTACCTAGGTTTCTTTTCTGACAAAGCCAAAGTAGGTAAGAAATAGTCTTTTGCTAATTAAGTTGGATAAAATAAGTTATTTCACTAAATTAATTCAAAATGAGCTGTAATAATGTTATTTTTCAATTCTCCGAATAAACTCAAGATGACACCGTCGCATTTGAGAGGGCCGCTGTGCTAGTTGGAATAATAATATATCCAAATGAAAATGAACAATTTTTATTAATATATTGAATAAAATAAATAAAAATGGTAGAATAGTCTTGTCATAAAACTTCGCTTCGAATTTGCTTACATCCTAGCATCACCGGTAGACCCATCCTAGCCGCAGGAACCAAAGGTTATGTTGAGGTCAAAGTCACATGCAAACAAGACATTTGGCTTATGGTGCCTTTTCTATTCCTCCATGGAGCGGCATGGCTAGGTGTTCTAGTGACTAGTACATGGGATCCATCAATAGCACCAATTCTGCATATAGAAAGCTTGCGGGGAATAAGAAATAAATAAGAGAACAATTTTGGTAGAAAAATAAATTCCAAGTGTGAACCTGGAAAATATGGGAAGAAGCCAGGGTATGTAGCTTTTTTGGTGGATTTTCATAGAGGTTGAGAGGCTTCACGATTCTTTTTTTGTTAAGGTTGTAATAATGTTAAAGAATTCCCTCACATACTTGATGAAACTCCACCCACTATAACTAAACTCTTGTTGAAGTTTTTCTTACGAAGCATTATGTGAGAGCATGTACATGAGGAATGCATCTTCTCTTCCACCTTGATTCTAGAATCAAGAATCAATCTTTCATCTCTAACATATGATGCCAACTACATGAAAAATGTATGGCTCAATACTAAAGGCAACTAAGAAATTCTTCTGGAGTCCAGCAAGCAATTATCTAACATGCTCCTTGCCTTATAAAAGAAGAAAGGTGTCATGTCTCTCTTTTCATTTACCATTATTCTTCATCTTCGTTTTTCCTCTTCCTAATATGTTCTACATCCGCAAGATCATTGCAGTAATAATGAAAATATAGAAAGCACGAAATTAATAATGGTGTATGATGACCCACAAGTATAGGGGATCGCAACGGTCTTCGAGGGAAGTAAAATCCAAATTTATTGATTCGGCACAAGGGGAGCCCAAGAATACTTATAAGCCTTGACAGCGGAGTTGTCAATTCAGCTGCACCTGGAAAAGCACTAGCAACAGGGTGATGTGAAAGCAGTGGTAATATGATGCGGCACTAGAAAATAGTTGGTACTACTTTGATGGCGTGTTGACATGGAAATGTGATGCAGCAGTAATACGAGAGCAATAGTAACACAGCAGCAATGACACTGGAAAATATCCCAGCGCGGAGTTGATTGAAAAGCAATGATGATGAAATAAAGGACCGGGGTTCCCGGCTATCTACACTAGTGGTAACTCTCTAAATAACAAGTGTTGGGTGAACAAATTACAGCTGGGCAATTGAAAGAATTGAATTTAGCATTAAGACAAAATATCCAGTCTATTAATATCGTAGGAATGTTTTCCATATATAGTCATACGTGCTCGCAATGAGAAACTTGCATAACATATTTTGTCCTACCAGCCCATTTGCAGCGGGCCCTCGAGGGAAACTACTGGTAATTAAGGTACTCCTTTTAATAGAGCAATGGAGCAAAGCATTAACACTTGGTTAAAACATGTGATCCTCACATCAAATCCACCCCCTCCGGTTATCCCAATTCGAGATCACTTTGGGGCCTCGGGTTCCGGACAAAGACATGTGCATACAATTTGTAGATACAATCTAAGCAGCAATTATAGAGCATAGATCTAAGACCATGCCACTCGTGCACTAGTGACAAGCATTAAACATAACAATATTGCAGCAACAAATACTTCACAAACTTATAAGATATACTGAACATAATGATCAATCCATCGGATCCCAAAAAAACACAACACCGATTACATCGTATGGATCTCAATCATGTAAGGCAGCTCATGACATCATTGTATTGAAGCACATGGGAGAGAGTACCATGTAGCTACAGCCAAGAACCCATAGTCCTTGCGGGAACTACTCACAAACCATCATGAAGTCGAAGTGGAGGCGGTGGAGTCGATGGCGATGGCTCCGGGGGCACTTCCCCGTCCCGGCAGGGTGCCGGAACAGAGACTTCTGTCCCCCGAAACTTGGTTTCGACGATGACGGCGGATACAGAACTTTTCGTGGATGGAGGGTGGTTCGGTGCAGAGTTTTAGTTTAGAGGGATCTTATAGGCGAAGAGGCGACGCGAGGGGGTGCACGGGGTGCCCATACCACCCCCAGGCGCGAGGGCGTGCACGGGGTACACATAAAATATAGAGGAATTGGTGTAAAACAAGCATGGGGCATAAAAAATTATAGATACGTTTGCAACGTATCAGTGTACAAGAACAATAGTATAATACAATATAAAACAAAACAGAACAAACCTAAACAAGGCGGAGCAAAACCGAGCAACATATGGAGAAGCTAGCTCGGCAGTGAACACTAATGACCATAGAAAAGATAGTCCTTGCACCAACAGACTCAACCTACATGACACTAGAACTACCATTGATCCATCCTAGCAGCACAATAGCAAAATCTAAAGAAAAGAGCAACAATCAAGTTTTTAATGGGCAATCAAGGCCTGTCCAACTGATAAGAAAAAGACACAAAGATAAGTTGGTAAGCTATTGAATCCAAATACAGAGTCACACAGATAAATTGGCAATGTATAATTGAAGTATACATTCCATACTTACGCATTTGCACAAGGTTACCACTAGTACTATATATTGTTTCTATTACATATTACTTGCACTGGATTTATCTATCAAGTCTAGACCTGGGAACGCCGTTCGTTAGATTATTTTAATACATACCAAAAAGAAAGGGTCTCTTAAGTTAAGTTCTGACTACATACAGACTGGATATCCAAACAAGTTACATGAAGTCTGAATTATCAGGCTAATTCCCAAACAGGAATGTACGTACATCATATACGTTGGGAACTTATATCATATACACAGATTCGTCCCGAGACATCAAATTTTCTTGAATATAAATTAAGACACGACTTGTAATATAAATCCATTAATCTACACTAGAACTAAGACATGACTTGCAAGGATACCACAACTGAGAAAATAAACGGAAAAGCGAGTAGGTTGGTGTTCATGTACTGTGACTTCCCATCATTGGGGAGCTAGTATTGATTTCGTGCATAACAATGAATACACTCGTCATTCGTGGCGAGAATCATTCTAGAAACCATACTAGTATAAGCCAATACTAACCCAAAGTTAAAGGATGTATCACGCAGGACAAACAAAAAATGAACTACTTGACGAGATAGACATCAATGCAATACAGAGGGAGAGAGGGAAGGAAGGGTTACCTGAGGTAGACCGGAGCACTGGAATGGCGGAAGGTGGAAGCATCGGTCAGATTCCAAGAAGGATAGAAATGTGGAGAGGCTTGGTGGGATCCATCCATCTCGTCATCGGCCAGATGCACCGCCTCCCACGGAGCCCCCTGACAAGGTATCAACTTGTCAATGCCTACGGATTGTAGACTAGGGTTTAGTTGGATGTAGAGGGCAAGTAGATCTCGAAGGTTTCAGCCGAAAAGTACTCGACGAATATGAAACTAGGGTTGTGTTGACTGTAAATTCGATCCTTTCTTTGTCCCTTGACTCCCCCTTATATAGGAGGTGGAGCCGAGGGTTTCGTAATACACAAGTTTACGGAGTCCGGGAGGGTTTCTAACCCGTCCCGCAAGATTACAAGTATCCTTTCCTAATACAACTCTAGTTTTCCTTAACAGTATTTTGGGCTTCCGAATCTTCTTATCCTTCGGGTCGTGGGCCTTCAGTAAACCCCGGGTACCATCTTCGACAGGCCCATTGGGGATGCCTATGTCAGTAGCCCCCGAGATTTTTCTTGAATCGTAGAGTCAGGGAAAATCTCCACCATTATATTCGTTCAATACATTTGCCGAATTTTATCACATATCTTTGAAATATGCAATTCTATATTGTACAGGGATAATGGTAGTTGGGGCTAGTTCATCTGATGGATCAGGTACTAGTTAACTGCTCTAGTGGCAATCTGCAAAAACCTACTTCAAGATCACGTCCCTGGACATGATCTCGGGATACTGGTGTAAACTTCGACAGGTGCCGCTTAAGGTCTTACCATTCTGTCGAGTCCCAGTCATATTTTATCGGGTACCTAACGCGTCCGCTAGGATTTTTCTTCGTATCTGTTGATACGGAAAAAAGTAGCAAACCGACGTCAGAGACGGCGCTACGGCACTCAGAATGGATCTGGAGTCTTACCTTCGCAATGTTTTGTGGCATTCAGAGATTATTCGCTACTTTGGCGCTCTGAGAATATATTTGTCGAGTGCTTTTTCGGCTGTTGGAATAGCACATTTTGTCGAGTCAATGTATGACTTATTTTGTCTTCCCGATGGGAGTATATGTCGAGTTATTTGCATAACTCGAAATATGCTCACTTCTTCTTTTTTCTTTTTTCTCTCTCTTTTTTTTTATAATTTCATCGGGCACGCGAACAGCGTTCCCGATGGGAGTAGCCCCCGAGGCTACAACCAAGGACTTGTACTTGGTTGTAGGCTCAACACTTTATTGCCTTATGTCAATATATTTTCATTATGTCTTGAACTTTTCATATTTATCGGGTGCGCGACCAGCGCTCCCGATGGGAGTAGCCCCCGAGGCTATGAACAAATGCTTGTATTTGGTCATAGGCTCTCAACATTTCTATTTTGTCATACTCGAATTTTTCTTTTTTCGAAAGTAGCCCCCGAGCATTTGGGCAAAAACTTGTATTTGTTCAGAAGCTCCCAAAGCAATCTTGTGCTGTCGCTATTTTTTATAAACCGTTGTATCCGAGATTTTCTCTTACCAAGGTGACGTTATTGCTGACGATAGCCACGATCAATACACAAGAAATCGCGAGAACCTCTCTCTCTCTCTGGCCTATGGGCCCAAATTTTGCATTAGTTTGACACGTCGCGCAAGTGGGGGACACACGTCCTCCGCTTTTCCTGGCGCATGTACTGTAGTTGCTGCACTTTCTCGTCTAGATGAAATTACCGTTTACCCCTTGTCCACGTGTACACCATCTGTGCCGCAATATTTCAATCCAACGGCGTGACGGTTCACCGCACCTCTATATAAGGGCGTCGTCTTCCTCCTCTAGTCCTTTCGCTCGCGCCGCTCCTCTGCTCTCCTCTGTCAAAAATTCTCCCTTGCGCCGCAAAGCTCTTGAGCTCAACCATACTCGCACCTTACTCCGGCGCCATTGTTGATGCCTCCGCGCAGACTCACCAGGCACAGCACGCCTGAATCGAAGATGGCGACTGAAGATCTGGCGAACACAGAGTGGGAGAGATCCAAAATCTCCCCACAAGACATCAACCTGCTGAAGAAACTGGGGATCAGCAAGAAGCAGGACGCGCTTCGCTTCCCCAGCGAAGAAAGTTATCCAACCCCTCCAATGGAGTACCGGGTTAGTTTTGTCGACCATCTCATCCGCGGTCTTTCTGCCCCCATCCACAATTTCTTACGGGGGTTGCTTTTCATGTATGGACTGCAACTTCACCACCTTACTCCCAATTCCATCCTCCATATCTCCATCTTCATCACGCTTTGCAAAGCTTTCCTTGGAGTCCAGCCTAACTGGGCTCTATGGAAACGCATTTTCTTCTGTCGCCGTAATGGCTCTGCCAATGTTTTTTACAACATTGGTGGCGTTGTTATCTGCGTCCGCCCCGACATTGAGTACTTTGATGTCAAACTCCCTGACTCACTACAAGGGTGCGCAAAAAGTGGTTGTACATTCATGAGGAGAATCATGGCTCTGTTGAAGACAACATCCCTTCTTTTGATGGTACCGAGAAAATTTGTCGCCGTCGTTCCTGGGATGCAGAGGCTACCGATGAAGAAAAAAAGGCGACAGAGGCCTTGATGACCCGCATCCATCAGCTCCAAAACACCCGAGGACAAGAATTGTCGGGTGTCCAAATCACGGCGTACTTCCTTAGGATCAGGGTGCAGCCTCTGCAAGCCCGAAAAAATCCCCTTTGGATGTATGCTGGCAATGAAGATGTAGATCGCTTGTCGACAGATTTATCGGTCAAGGACTTAGAAAAATTTGTCCGAAAAATCTCGTCGTTGAAAAAGAAAGACACTGTTCCTTCAACTTGCCGCGTGACGCCATAAAGCGCCACCAACGCACTTCCTCAGGTGATATATCTTTGTCATTTGTTTATTTACGGACTCCTTCTTTTTCCCCTTTGGTATTGCTAGTTTCTGGACTGCTATTACTGATATGAATCTATGTCGACATATTTCTATTTTGTGCAGAACCATGACACTTCATCACCTCTTCCTCCCCTTCCTGAAGGTGGAGATGTCGAAGAACGGGCCGTTGTCACCGACGACAACCAAGGTACTTCTCGCCTTGAGAGTGATGTCGCGGGTTCTCGAAAATCCGTGGCATCCTCTGAAAAAGAGATTGAAACTGAGGCCACCGAATCAACACGCTCTTCCCTCCCAGCTGCTTCCCCGAAGAACAAGAGGAAAAGGGACGACGACGTTGTTGATTCAGGCACCTCCGAAGCCGGTGCTGCACGTGCCAAAGGACCTGCACTTGATGCTGGAAAGAGAGCCTTTGACCCTTACGAGGCTGCTCTCGCCAGCTTGTAAGTTTTTATGCGCTATACCTGTTTATTTTTGATAATGCTCTCTTATGTTTCTTATCTTGTCGCTTTATTTTTGTAGTGGCGAGGAAGATGAAGATACACCTATTGACGCGACTGCTCGAACGAGCACGTCCCGTACTTTAGTTGTTTCTGAATCTCGACCTGATGGGGACGAAACTTCGCCTCCCCAACAAAACATCGAACAGCCACCGCCAGCTGAGAGCCCCCGAGCTTCTTCCCCAAAGAGGGCGAGGGTCGAGCCATCCAAGGAACCTATCCAGTTCCCTAGTAACTCTTCGACACCTTCATTGGATGATGTAAGTTCCGAGCCTTTTAATGCTTCTATCTCCCCTTTGAGTTTTGCTAAGTATTGTCGAATTTATACTGGCTATATTGACTTCCTTTCTCCCTTGGTCGTCTCTTCAGCCTTTAATGAAGGAATTTATTCGTCTCGGTACTCAATTCGTTGGGTACCGTGACCATACCAAAAAGCTGGAAGGTATTTCTTTTTATTCTCCTCCTCTGTTGCATGTGTACCATTATTTTTGTCGTGATATCTGACTGACGTGCATTTTGCCAGGAGATCTTGCGGAAGCCAACAAGCGTGCTAACGCTCTTGCTGCTAAGTTAGAGCAAAGCAAAAAGGCTAGCAAGAAAGCTGAAGAGGATGCCAAGAAGGCTAAGGAGGATGCCTCCATTGTCGGAGAACTCCGAAAAAGACTTCACGACGCGGAAACTTCTCTGAGTGAGAACATAACTCAACAATCTGCGCGTGAACAAGAAATCCTTACTCGCTTGGAGTCACAATGTCGGCGTTTTATTAGTAAGTGCTCAGATTCTTTGCTGTTTCCTTGTGTCGTGTTTTTTTTCCTTTTTCATTTGACCAACTCTTTTTCACTTTGTTCAGGGAGAACCGGTCAAGAATATGAGCTAGAAGGTGCCGAAGGTGACCAACTGTTGACGTCAGAAACCCCCTGGCGGGCAGAGACGGGCAACACGGTAGAGCCGGGAACAACTAGGGCTGCGGCTGGCCCCAGTCCCTCAGAGCGACGGCCCGCAAAGCCTCCTGGTCGCACGCGCCGATGTTTATCACAGGGCGTGCCACCTGACCTATACCTGGTCGGGAAGGTGTGGATGATGCCTCGCTTAGTTTCCTGCAGGGCACACACGTAAACGTTAAATACAAGCCTCGATCAGCTCTCGAGTTATCCTCGTGAATCGGCTCAAAGAGCCGATCCACCCATGATTCGGACGGGGTGTCCGAATATATGGTGGTCCTGCTTGATCAAGGTAAAGCTAATGAGATCTACGACGATTTAGGGTTTTCACCGCATAATCGGATCGTCCTACTCCGAGTTGGGCCTCGCGGCCACGCACGGTGATCGTAAGCCGATCCTAAACAAGGCCTAAAAACCAACACGAGGTTGATCCCCGGAACATCCCGCTTAGGGCCAACGAACGACACCCTACGTGCCGCTGGATCCTCCCCCCTTTGTAAGGCCTAACTATTGCGAGATATTAAACTAATCCTTGTAAAACAAGGAGCAATCGTAACGGATCGGATCTACTAAACTATGATCAAGCGGGTGCCGCCCCTACACCTAAGATAGGTGTAAGGGCGGCTAGACATGCAAGGGTTGCACTACGAAAGCATGTAATATGAAGAACAATGCTAACCCTAACATGTCTAAGATAACTACGTTGCTCGCCATCAAAAAGGCTTCAGTACGAGCAACACATGAACAACGTGATAGGCATTACGCTGCCTAGATCGCAAGATGCGATCTAGGCAGCATGGTGCTTACCGGTAGAAACCCTCGAGACGAAGGGATTGGCGATGCGCCGAGATTTGTTTGTGGTTGAACGTTGGTTGTTGTTTATTCCATAAACCCTAGATACATATTTATAGTCCGGGGGACTTTCTAATGTGGGCGTGCACTAAACCGTGCACGGGTAAAACTCTAACTTTTAATCTAGATACAATCTATCGTAATTAAAGATACACGGGCAACCTAGCCCAAATTCTCCGTGCAAGGCCGCTTCATAGATCTTCCATGTGTAATCTTCCAAGCCCATCTTGATCGCGGCCCACCTCCTCGATTTAGCCAAAATCCGGTGATAACACATGCCCCTCGGTTTTGGTAATGGTAATTTCAAAACCACTCGTTTTTTCCTCCGAGGGGTCATGTCATGGCAGAAGCGAACTGTCGCAAGCATGCTTCATCATGACGACTTGCCTTCCCAACTTCTCCGCACGATTTGACAGCTTTGGCACCATGTCCTCGACAACCGCTCGAAAATTAAAACCCCCATCTCCTTTTATTTAACCGCATCGAACAGCTTCTCCTCTTCACCCCTTCCGCATTAGCACTCCAAAAACCCTCCTCTCGCAACCATGTCTTCTTCCTCTTCCCCCTCTTCTTCATCGAATCTTTCCCACGTGTCCTCTCCCATCCGAGAGTCGACGCCCTCGTGGGGTACGCAGCGGCGTACGACATCCTCGCCCCAACGGCGTGGGACAAAGAGGACCACGACTCCTCCGTCTGGTCCGAGGATGACAAATCCCTGACCGACGGGGAGAGCGACCTCCGCTTCCTTGCTGACGGGGAACCGGAGGAGGAGAGCGATGACGATCGCTTCTCCTGGGCAGACTTCACCACCTCCGAGGAGGTGAAGGAGGAGGAAGAGGAGGAGGATGACGACGACAGCCTTCCCGACGAGCCGCCGGCCAAGCGCCATTGCCCCTGGCCGGGGAATCTGAGTGACTTCGACAGCGACGGCGATGACGACGACGAGGAGGATGAGGACAACGAAGGTCCTGCCGGCGGCCGCTGGAGCAGCGACGACGAGCCGGCCGGGAGCAGCTCCGACAGCGGCGATGAAGGCGATGACTAGGGCTGTAACAGCCCGTAGATAGGACCCCTAGCTAGGATCAGTAGCAGTAGACGGGGCAATGTATCCCCTTAGCACTCCCTTTTGAGGGCAATCAGCTCTTTTGTGTAAGAAATCTGGTTTATCAATGAAGAAATTCCCCAATTTGATTTTGCCGATTTCCTTTAGGATAATTTAGCCGATTGCCCCTCGTACTGACTCTGCCGATTGTCAATTTGGTCAAAGCCCAGTGAGCCGATGGCAGCGCATCGGTCCCTCACGATAAATTTCGAGATAGATCCGCCCGGACCCAAACTCCCGGTCAAACAAGGCCAAGCCATAATCGTGCAAACCTTAGGACTTGTAACCGCAGATCCCACCGGATGGCATATTAAACTTAGCGGCAAAACCCCTGAAATAATGTCCAGTCTCCTTATCATCTTTAAATTTCAGACATTCTTCTGCCGCATTATCCTCTCCAAATTCCGCTCACTCAGCTCCGACAGTTCCCTTCTGCAATAATTCACCATCTTTCAAACGAGCTATGATGGAGAGCGAGCCGATTTCGACAAAATCGGCAAAAACTTGAGGGCGAGCTGCCCCCCGAGCCTCAGCCAAGGCGAGGATAAAAAATGGTCCAGCCTAATGGACCCTCACCAGCCTCCCAACTGTTGTGCCGCATCAGCCGATTCCACCAAATCGGTTTCCCAGATCATCGACATTTCAGGGCAGGCCCGATCACGTCTGATACGTCCAAATTGCATCACTATTTTATATCATAATTTGCTGTTATTCATTGATATATTTCATATTGGGACACAATACTTATGTTATTTCATCTATTTTGCATGTTTCATCATTATTGGAGGATCGAACACCGGAGCCAGGATTCTGCTGGAAAAAGCACCGTCGAATGCAATATTTCGGAAGACCAAC